>NC_060141.1:850352853-850664381 GCF_021461385.2 Schistocerca piceifrons | reverse complement strand
CACAATGCCGAAATAAGTACAAGAAGACTGACTCTTCTTACTGTGTATGCTTTGAACCATTCCTGTGACGCAAGTTATAGATTCCGATGCTTCACTTCAGGTTTACTGTATCACTTGGACCTTCTTATTGACGATGATACACAGAAATTGCATCGGAATTAAATAGAACAGTCACAATGCCGACTTAAGTACAAGAAGACTGACTCTTCTTACTGCCTACGATTTGAACCATTCCTGTGACACTAGTTATAGATTCCGATGCTTCACTCCAGGTTTACTGTACCCCTTGGATATTCGTATTGACGATGAAAGACAGAAATTGCATCGGAATTAAATACAAAAGGCACAATGCCGAATTAAGTACAAGAAGACTGACTCTTCTTACTGTGTATGTTTGAACCATTCCTGTGACGCAAGTTATACATTCCGATGCTTCACCTCAAGTTTACTGTATCACTTGGACCTTCATATTGACGATGAAACACAGAAATTGCATCGGAATTAAATAGAAAAGGCACAATGACGACTTAAGTACAAGAAGACTTACTCTTCTTACTGTCTACGTTTTGAACCATTCCTGTGACACTAGTTATAGATTCCGATGCTTCACTCCAGGTTTACTGTATCCCTTGGACCTTCTTATTGACGATGAAACACAGAAATTGCATCGGAATTAAATAGAAAAGGCACAATGCCGACTTAAGTACAAGAAGACTGGCTCTTCTCACTGACTAAGTTTTGAACCATTCCTGTGACACTAGTTATAGATTCCGATGCTTCACTTCAGGTTTACTGTATCCCGTGGACCTTCTTATTGACGATGAAACACAGAAATTGCATCGGAATTAAATAGAAAAGGCACAATGCCGACTTAAGTACAAGAAGACTGGCTCTTCTTACTGTTTATGTTTTAAACCATTCCTGTGACACTAGTTATAGATTCCGATGCTTCACTTCAGGTTTACTGTATGCCTCTGACCTTCTTATTGACGATGAATCACAGAAATTGCATCGGAATCAAATACAAAAGGCAAAATGCCGACTTAGGTACAAGAAGACTGACTCTTCCTACTGTCTATGTTTTGAACCATTCCTGTGACACTAGTTATAGAGTCAGATGCTTCACTACTGGCTTACTGAATCCCTTGGACCTTCTTATTGACGATGAAACACATAAATTGCATCGGAATTAAATATAAAAGGCACAATGCCGACTTAAGTGCAAGAAGACTGACTCATCCTACTGTCCTGTGACACTAGTTTTAGATTCCGATGCATCACTTCAGTTTTACTGTATCCCTCTGACATACTTATTGACGATGAAATACAGAAATTGAATCGGAATTAAATACAAAAGGCGCAATGCCGACTTAAGTACAAGAAGACTATCTCTTCCTACTGTCTATGTTTTGAACCATTCCTGTGACACTGGTTATAAAATTCCGATGCTTCACTTCAGGTTTACTGTATCCCTTGGACTTTCGTATAGACGATGAGACAAAGAAATTGCATTGGAATTAAATAGAAAAGGCACAATGCCGACTTAAGTACAAGAAGACTGATTCTTCCTACTGTCTATGTTTTGAACAATTCCTGTGACACTAGTTTTAGATTCCGATGCTTCACTTCAGTTTTACTGTATCCCTCTGACCTACTTATTGACGATGAAACACAGAAATTGAATCGGAATTAAATACAAAAGGCACAATGCCGACTTAAGTACAAGAAGACTGACTCTTCCTACTGTCTATGTTTTGAACCATTCCTGTGACACTAGTTATAGATTCCGATGCTTCACTTCAGGTTTACTGTATCCCTTGGACATTCTTATTGACGATGAAACACAGAAATTGCAAGGGAATTAATAACAAAAGACACAATGCAGACTTAAGTACAAGAAGGCTGACTCTTCTTACTGGCTATGTTTTGAACCATTCCTGTGACACTAGTTATAGACTCCGATGCTTCACTTCAGGTTTGCTGAATCCCTTGGACCTTCCTATTGACGATGAAACACAGAAATTGCATCGGAATTAAATAGAAAAGGCACAATGACGACTTAAGTACAAGAAGACTGACTCTTCTTACTGGCTATGTTTTGAACCTTTCCTGTGACACTAGTTATAGACTCCGATGCTTCACTTCAGGTTTGCTGAATCCCTTGGGCCTTCTTATTGACGATGAAATACAGAAATTGCATCGGAATTAAATACAAATGGCACAATGCCGAATTAAGTACAAGAAGACTGACTCTTCTTACTGTGTATGCTTTGAACCATTCCTGTGACGCAAGTTATCGAATCCGATGCTTCTCTTCTGCTTTCCTGTATAACTTGGACCTTCTTATTGACGATGAAACACAGAAATTGCATCGGAATTAAATAGAAAATCACAATGACGACTTAAGTACAAGAAGACTGACTCTTCTTACTGTCTACGTTTTGAACCATTCCTGTGACACTAGTTATAGATTCCAATGCTTCACTCCAGGTTTACTGTATCCCTTGGACCTTCTTATTGACGATGAAACACAGAGATTGCATCGAAATTAAATAGAAAAGGCACAATGAAGACTTAAGTACAAGAAGACTGGCTCTTCTCACGGACTAAGTTTGAAAGATTCCTGTGACACTAGTTTTAGATTCCGATGCTTCACCACAGGTTTACTGTATCACGTGGACCTTCTTATTGACGACGAAACACAGAAATTGCGCCGGAATTAAATAGAAAAGGCACAATGCCGACTTAAGTGCAAGAAGACTATCTCTTCCTACTGTCTATGTTATGAACCATTCCTGTGACACTAGTTATAAAATTCCGAAGCTTCACTTCCATTTTACTGTATCCCTTGGGCTTTCGTATTGAAGATGAAACACAGAAATTCCATCGGAATTAAATAGAAAAGGCACAATGCCGACTTAAGTACAAGAAGACTGATTCTTCCTACTGTCTATGTTTTGAACCATTCCTGTGACGCAAGTTATAGATTCCGATGCTTCACTTCTGCTTTACTGTATAACTTGGACCTTCTTATTGACGATGAAACACAGAAATTGCATCGGAATTAAATAGAAAAGGCACAATGACGATTTAAGTACAAGAAGACTGACTCTTCCTACTGTCTATGTTTTGAACCATTCCTGTGACACTAGTTATAGATTCCGATGCTTCACTTCAGGTTTACTGTATCCCTTGGACCTTCTTATTGACGATGAAACACAGGAATTGCATCGGAATCAAATAGAAAAGACACAATGCCGACTTAAGTACAAGAAGACTGATTCTTCCTACTGTCTATGTTTTGAACCATTCCTGTGACACTAGTTTTAGATTCCGATGCTTCACTTCTGGTTTGCTGAATCCCTTGGACCTTCGTATTGACGATGACACACAGAAATTGCATCGGAATTAAATACAAAAGCACAATGCCGAATTAAGTACAAGAAGACTGACTCTTCTTATTGTCTATGCTTTGAACCATTCCTGTGACGCAAGTTATAGATTCCGTTGCTTTACTTCTGCTTTACTGTATCACTTGGACCTTCGTATTGACGATGAAACACAGAAATTGCATCGGAATTAAATAGAAAAGGCACAATGACGACTTAAGTACAAGAAGACTGACTCTTCTTACTGTCTACGTTTTGAACCATTCCTGTGACACTAGTTATAGATTCCGATGCTTCACTCCAGGTTTACTGTATCCCTTGGACCTTCTTATTGACGATGAAACACAGAGATTGCATCGGAATTAAATAGAAAAGGCACAATGAAGACTTAAGTACAAAAAGACTGGCTCTTCTCACTGACTAAGTTTGAAAGATTCCTGTGACACTAGTTTTAGATTCCGATGCTTCACTTCAGGTTTACTGTATCCCTCTGACCTTCTTATTGACGATGAATCACAGAAATTGCATCGGAATTAAATACAAAAGGCAAACTGCCGACTTAGGTACAAGAAGACTGACTCTTCCTACTGTCTATGTTTTGAACCATTCCTGTGACACTAGTTATAGATTCCGATGCTTCACTTCAGGTTTACTGTATCCCTTGGACCTTCTTATTGACGATGAAACACAGGAATTGCATCGGAATCAAATAGAAAAGGCACAATGCCGACTTAAGTACAAGAAGACTAATTCTTCCTACTGTCTATGTTTTGAACCATTCCTGTGACACTAGTTTTAGATTCCGATGCTTCACTTCTGGTTTGCTGAATCCCTTGGACCATCGTATTAACGATGAAACACAGAAATTGCATCGGAATTAAATACAAAAGCACAATGCCGAATTAAGTACAAGAAGACTGACTCTTCTTACTGTCTATGGTTTGAACTATTCCTGTGACACTTGTTATGGATTCCGATGCTTCACTTCAGGTTTACTGTATCACGTGGACCTTCTTATTGACGACGAAACACAGAAATTGCGCCGGAATTAAATAGAAAAGGCACAATGCCGACTTAAGTGCAAGAAGACTATCTCTTCCTACTGTCTATGTTTTGAACCATTCCTGTGACACTAGTTATAAAATTCCGAAGCTTCACTTCAATTTTACTGTATCCCTTGGACTTTCGTATTGAAGATGAAACACAGAAATTGCATTGGAATTAAATAGAAAAGGCACAATGCCGACTTAAGTACAAGAAGAGTGATTCTTCTTACTGTCTATGTTTTGAACAATTCCTCTGACACTAGTTTTATATTCCGATGCTTCACTTCAGTTTTACTGTATCCCTCTGACCGACGTATTGACGATGAAACACAGAAATTGAATCGGAATTAAATACAAAAGGCACAATGCCGACTTAAGTACAAGAATACTGACTCTTCCTACTGTCTATGTTTTGAACCATTTCTGTGACACTAGTTATAGATTCCGATGCTTCACTTCAGGTTTACTGTATCCCTTGGACATTCTTATTGACGATGAAACACAGAAATTGCATCGGAATTTATAACAAAATGCACAATACCGACTTAAGTACAAGAAGACTGACTCTTCTTACTGGCTATGTTTTGAACCATTCCTGTGACACTAGTTATAGACTCCGATGCTTCACTTCAGGTTTGCTGAATCCCTTGGACCTTCTTATTGACGATGAAACGCAGAAATTACATCGGAATTAAATACAAAAGACACAATGCCGAATTAAGTACAAGAAGACTGACTCTTCTTACTGTGTATGCTTTGAACCATTCCTGTGACGCAAGTTATAGATTCCGATGCTTCACTTCAGGTTTACTGTATCACTTGGACCTTCTTATTGACGATGATACACAGAAATTGCATCGGAATTAAATAGAACAGTCACAATGCCGACTTAAGTACAAGAAGACTGACTCTTCTTACTGCCTACGATTTGAACCATTCCTGTGACACTAGTTATAGATTCCGATGCTTCACTCCAGGTTTACTGTACCCCTTGGATATTCGTATTGACGATGAAAGACAGAAATTGCATCGGAATTAAATACAAAAGGCACAATGCCGAATTAAGTACAAGAAGACTGACTCTTCTTACTGTGTATGTTTGAACCATTCCTGTGACGCAAGTTATACATTCCGATGCTTCACCTCAAGTTTACTGTATCACTTGGACCTTCTTATTGACGATGAAACACAGAAATTGCATCGGAATTAAATAGAAAAGGCACAATGACGACTTAAGTACAAGAAGACTTACTCTTCTTACTGTCTACGTTTTGAACCATTCCTGTGACACTAGTTATAGATTCCGATGCTTCACTCCAGGTTTACTGTATCCCTTGGACCTTCTTATTGACGATGAAACACAGAAATTGCATCGGAATTAAATAGAAAAGGCACAATGCCGACTTAAGTACAAGAAGACTGGCTCTTCTCACTGACTAAGTTTTGAACCATTCCTGTGACACTAGTTATAGATTCCGATGCTTCACTTCAGGTTTACTGTATCCCGTGGACCTTCTTATTGACGATGAAACACAGAAATTGCATCGCAATTAAATAGAAAAGGCACAATGCCGACTTAAGTACAAGAAGACTGGCTCTTCTTACTGTTTATGTTTTAAACCATTCCTGTGACACTAGTTATAGATTCCGATGCTTCACTTCAGGTTTACTGTATGCCTCTGACCTTCTTATTGACGATGAATCACAGAAATTGCATCGGAATCAAATACAAAAGGCAAAATGCCGACTTAGGTACAAGAAGACTGACTCTTCCTACTGTCTATGTTTTGAACCATTCCTGTGACACTAGTTATAGAGTCAGATGCTTCACTACTGGTTTACTGAATCCCTTGGACCTTCTTATTGACGATGAAACACATAAATTGCATCGGAATTAAATATAAAAGGCACAATGCCGACTTAAGTGCAAGAAGACTGACTCATCCTACTGTCCTGTGACACTAGTTTTAGATGCCGATGCATCACTTCAGTTTTACTGTATCCCTCTGACATACTTATTGACGATGAAATACAGAAATTGAATCGGAATTAAATAGAAAAGGCACAATGACGACTTAAGTACAAGAAGACTGACTCTTCTTACTGGCTATGTTTTGAACCTTTCCTGTGACACTAGTTATAGACTCCGATGCTTCACTTCAGGTTTGCTGAATCCCTTGGGCCTTCTTATTGACGATGAAATACAGAAATTGCATCGGAATTAAATACAAATGGCACAATGCCGAATTAAGTGCAAGAAGACTGACTCTTCTTACTGTGTATGCTTTGAACCATTCCTGTGACGCAAGTTATCGAATCCGATGCTTCTCTTCTGCTTTCCTGTATAACTTGGACCTTCTTATTGACGATGAAACACAGAAATTGCATCGGAATTAAATAGAAAATCACAATGACGACTTAAGTACAAGAAGACTGACTCTTCTTACTGTCTACGTTTTGAACCATTCCTGTGACACTAGTTATAGATTCCAATGCTTCACTCCAGGTTTACTGTATCCCTTGGACCTTCTTATTGACGATGAAACACAGAGATTGCATCGAAATTAAATAGAAAAGGCACAATGAAGACTTAAGTACAAGAAGACTGGCTCTTCTCACGGACTAAGTTTGAAAGATTCCTGTGACACTAGTTTTAGATTCCGATGCTTCACCACAGGTTTACTGTATCCCTCTGACCTTCTTATTGACGATGAATCACAGAAATTGGATCGGAATTAAATACAAAAGGCAAACTGCCGACTTAGGTACAAGAAGACTGACTCTTCCTACTGTCTATGTTTTGAACCATTCCTGTGACACTAGTTATAGATTCCGATGCTTCACTTCAGGTTTACTGTATCACTTGGACCTTCGTATTGACGATGACACACAGAAATTGCATCGGAATTAAATACAAAAGCACAATGCCGAATTAAGTACAAGAAGACTGACTCTTCTTACTGTCTATGGTTTGAACTATTCCTGTGACACTTGTTATAGATTCCGATGCTTCACTTCAGGTTTACTGTATCTCGTGGACCTTCTTATTGACGACGAAACACAGAAATTGCGCCGGAATTAAATAGAAAAGGCACAATGCCGACTTAAGTGCAAGAAGACTATCTCTTCCTACTGTCTATGTTTTGAACCATTCCTGTGACACTAGTTATAAAATTCCGAAGCTTCACTTCAATTTTACTGTATCCCTTGGGCTTTCGTATTGAAGATGAAACACAGAAATTCCATCGGAATTAAATAGAAAAGGCACAATGCCGACTTAAGTACAAGAAGACTGATTCTTCCTACTGTCTATGTTTTGAACCATTCCTGTGACGCAAGTTATAGATTCCGATGCTTCACTTCTGCTTTACTGTATAACTTGGACCTTCTTATTGACGATGAAACACAGAAATTGCATCGGAATTAAATAGAAAAGGCACAATGACGATTTAAGTACAAGAAGACTGACTCTTCCTACTGTCTATGTTTTGAACCATTCCTGTGACACTAGTTATAGATTCCGATGCTTCACTTCAGGTTTACTGTATCCCTTGGACCTTCTTATTGACGATGAAACACAGGAATTGCATCGGAATCAAATAGAAAAGACACAATGCCGACTTAAGTACAAGAAGACTGATTCTTCCTACTGTCTATGTTTTGAACCATTCCTGTGACACTAGTTTTAGATTCCGATGCTTCACTTCTGGTTTGCTGAATCCCTTGGACCTTCGTATTGACGATGACACACAGAAATTGCATCGGAATTAAATACAAAAGCACAATGCCGAATTAAGTACAAGAAGACTGACTCTTCTTACTGTCTATGGTTTGAACTATTCCTGTGACACTTGTTATAGATTCCGATGCTTCACTTCAGGTTTACTGTATCACGTGGACCTTCTTATTGACGACGAAACACAGAAATTGCGCCGGAATTAAATAGAAAAGGCACAATGCCGACTTAAGTGCAAGAAGACTATCTCTTCCTACTGTCTATGTTTTGAACCATTCCTGTGACACTAGTTATAAAATTAAGAAGCTTCTCTTCAATTTTACTGTATCCCTTGGGCTTTCGTATTGAAGATGAAACACAGAAATTGCATTGGAATTAAATAGAAAAGGCACAATGCCGACTTAAGTACAAGAAGAGTGATTCTTCCTACTGTCTATGTTTTGAACAATTCCTCTGACACTAGTTTTATATTCCGATGCTTCACTTTAGTTTTACTGTATCCCTCTGACCGACTTGTTGTCGATGAAACACAGAAATTGAATCGGAATTAAATACAAAAGGCACAATGCCGACTTAAGTACAAGAATACTGACTCTTCCTACTGTCTATGCTTTGAACCATTTCTGTGACACTAGTTATAGATTCCGATGCTTCACTTCAGGTTTACTGTATCCCTTGGACATTCTTATTGACGATGAAACACAGAAATTGCATCGGAATTTATAACAAAATGCACAATGCCGACTTAAGTACAAGAAGACTGACTCTTCTTACTGGCTATGCTTTGAACCATTCCTGTGACACTAGTTATAGACTCCGATGCTTCACTTCAGGTTTGCTGAATCCCTTGGACCTTCTTATTGACGATGAAACGCAGAAATTGCGTCGGAATGAAATACAAAAGACACAATGCCGAATTAAGTACAAGAAGACTGACTCTTCTTACTGTGTATGCTTTGAACCATTCCTGTGACGCAAGTTATAGATTCCGATGCTTCACTTCAGGTTTACTGTATCACTTTAACCTTCTTACTGACGATGATACACAGAAATTGCATCGGAATTAAATAGAACAGTCACAATGCCGACTTAAGTACAAGAAGACTGACTCTTCTTACTGCATACGATTTGAACCATTCCTGTGACACTAGTTATAGATTCCGATGCTTCACTCCAGGTTTACTGTATCCCTTGGACAATCGTATTGACGATGAAACACAGAAATTGCATCGGAATTAAATACAAAAGGCACAATGCCGAATTAAGTACAAGAAGACTGACTCTTCTTACTGTGTATGTTTTGAACCATTCCTGTGACGCAAGTTATACATTCCGATGCTTCACCTCAAGTTTACTGTATCACTTGGACCTTCTTATTGACGATGAAACACAGAAATTGCATCGGAATTAAATAGAAAAGGCACAATGACGACTTAAGTACAAGAAGACTTACTCTTCTTACTGTCTACGTTTTGAACCATTCCTGTGACACTAGTTATAGATTACGATGCTTCACTCCAGGTTTACTGTATCCCTTGGACCTTCTTATTGACGATGAAACACAGAAATTGCATCGGAATTAAATAGAAAAGGCACAATGCCGACTTAAGTACAAGAAGACTGGCTCTTCTCACTGACTAAGTTTTGAACCATTCCTGTGACACTAGTTATAGATTCCGATGCTTCACTTCAGGTTTACTGTATCCCGTGGACCTTCTTATTGACGATGAAACACAGAAATTGCATCGGAATTAAATAGAAAAGGCACAATGCCGACTTAAGTACAAGAAGACTGGCTCTTCTTACTGTTTATGATTTAAACCATTCCTGTGACACTAGTTATAGATTCCGATGCTTCACTTCAGGTTTACTGTATGCCTCTGACCTTCTTATTGACGATGAATCACAGAAATTGCATCGGAATCAAATACAAAAGGCAAAATGCCGACTTAGGTACAAGAAGACTGACTCTTCCTACTGTCTATGTTTTGAACCATTCCTGTGACACTAGTTATAGAGTCAGATGCTTCACTACTGGTTTACTGAATCCCTTGGACCTTCTTATTGACGATGAAACACATAAATTGCATCGGAATTAAATACAAAAGGAACAATGCCGACTCAAGTGCAAGAAGACTGACTCATCCTACTGTCCTGTGACACTAGTTTTAGATTCCGATGCATCACTTCAGTTTTACTGTATCCCTCTGACATACTTATTGACGATGAAATACAGAAATTGAATCGGAATTATATACAAAAGGCACATTGCCGACTTAAGTACAAGAAGACTATCCCTTCCTACTGTCTATGTTTTGAACCATTCCTGTGACAAGGGTTATAAAATTCCGATGCTTCACTTCAGGTTTACTGTATCCCTTGGACTTTCGTATTGACGATGAGACAAAGAAATTGCATTGGAATTAAATAGAAAAGGCACAATGCCGACTTAAGTACAAGAAGACTGATTCTTCCTACTGTCTATGTTTTGAACAATTCCTGTGACACTAGTTTTAGATTCCGATGCTTCACTTCGGTTTTACTGTATCCCTCTGACCTACTTATTGACGATGAAACACAGAAATTGAATCGGAATTAAATACAAAATGCACAATGCCGACCTAAGTACAAGAAGACTGACTCTTCCCACTGTCTATGTTTTGAACCATTCCTGTGACACTAGTTATAGATTCCGATGCTTCACTTCAGGTTTACTGTATCCCTTGGACATTCTTATTGACGATGAAACACAGAAATTGCATCGGAATTAATAACAAAAGGCACAATGCCGACTTAAGTACAAGAAGACTGACTCTTCTTACTGGCTATATTTTGAACCATTCCTGTCACACTAGTTATAGACTCCGATGCTTCACTTCAGGTTTGCTGAATCCCTTGGGCCTTCTTATTGACGATGAAACACAGAAATTGCATCGGAATTAAATACAAAAGGCACAATGCCGAATTAAGTACAAGAAGACTGACTCTTCTTACTGTGTATGCTTTGAACCATTCCTGTGACGCAAGTTATAGATTCCGATGCTTCACTTCAGGTTTACTGTATCACTTGGACCTTCTTATTGACGATGAAACACAGAAATTGCATCGGAATTAAATAGAAAAGGCACAATGACGACTTAAGTACAAGAAGACTGACTCTTCTTACTGTCTACGTTTTGAACCGTTCCTGTGACACTAGTTATAGATTCCGATGCTTCACTCCAGGTTTACTGTATCCCTTGGACCTTCTTATTGACGATGAAACACAGAAATTGCATCGGAATTAAATAGAAAAGGCACAATGCCGACTTAAGTACAAGAAGACTGGCTCTTCTCACTGACTAAGCTTTGAACCATTCCTGTGACACTAGTTATAGATTCCGATGCTTCACTTCAGGTTTACTGTATCCCGTGGACCTTCTTATTGACGATGAAACACAGAAATTGCATCGGAATTAAATACAAAAGGCACAATGCCGACTTAAGTACAAGAAGACTGACTCTTCCTACTGTCTATGTTTTGAACTATTCCTGTGACACTAGTTATAGATTCCGATGCTTCACTTCAGGTTTACTGAATCCCTTGGACCTGCTTATTGACGATGAAACACAGAAATTGCATCGGAATTAAATACAAAAGGCACAATGCCGACTTAAGTACAAGAAGACTGACTCTTCTTAGGGTCTATGTTTTGAACCATTCCTGTGACACTAGTAATAGATTCCGATGCTTCACACCAGGTTTACTGTATCCCGTGGACCTTCTTATTGACGATGAAACACCGAAATTGCATCGGAATTAAATAGAAAAGGCACAAGGCCGACTTAAGTACAAGAAGACTGACTCTTCCTACTGTCTATGTTTTGAACCATTCCTGTGACACTAGTTATAGATTCCGATGCTTCACTTCAGGTTTACTGTATCCCTTGGACATTCTTATTGACGATGAAACACAGAAATTGCATGGGAATTAATAACAAAAGACACAATGCAGACTTAAGTACAAGAAGGCTGACTCTTCTTACTGGCTATGTTTTGAACCATTCCTGTGACACTAGTTATAGACTCCGATGCTTCACTTCAGGTTTGCTGAATCCCTTGGACCTTCTTATTGACGATGAAACACAGAAATTGCATCGGAATTAAATACAAAAGGCACAACGCCGAATTAAGTACAAGAAGACTGACTCTTCTTACTGTGTATGTTTTGAACCATTCCTGTGACGCAAGTTATAGATTCCGATGCTTCACTTCAGGTTTACTGTATCCCTCTGACCTTCTTATTGACGATGAATCACAGAAATTTCATCGGAATTAAATACAAAAGGCAAAATGCCGACTTAGGTACAAGAAGACTGACTCTTCCTACTGTCTATGCTTTTGAACCATTCCTGTGACACTAGTTATAAAGTCAGATGCTTCACTTCTGGTTTACTGAATCCCTTGGACCTTCTTATTGACGATGAAACACATAAATTGCATTGAAATTAAATACAAAAGGAACAATGCCGACTTAAGTACAAGAAGACTGACTCATCCTACTGTCTATGTTTTGAACCATTCCGGTGACACTAGTTTTAGATTCCGATGCATCACTTCAGTTTTACTGTATCCCCCTGACATACTTATTGACGATGAAATACAGAAATTGAATCGGAATTAAATACAAAAGGCACAATGCCGACTTAAGTACAAGAAGACTATCTCTTCCTACTGTCTATGTTTTGAACCATTCCTGTGACACTAGTTAAAAAATTCCGATGGTTCACTTCAGGTTTACTGTATCCCTTGGACCTTCTTATTGACGATGAAACACAGAAATTGCATCGGAATTAAATAGAAAAGGCACAATGCCGACTTAAGTACAAGAAGACTGGCTCTTCTCACTGACTAAGTTTTGAACCATTCCTGTGACACTAGTTATAGATTCCGATGCTTCACTTCAGGTTTACTGTATCCCGTGGACCTTCTTATTGACGATGAAACACAGAAATTGCATCGGAATTAAATAGAAAAGGCACAATGCCGACATAAGTACAAGAAGACTGGCTCTTCTTACTGTTTATGATTTAAACCATTCCCGTGACACTAGTTATAGATTCCGATGCTTCACTTCAGGTTTACTGTATGCCTCTGACCTTCTTATTGACGATGAATCACAGAAATTGCATCGGAATCAAATACAAAAGGCAAAATGCCGACTTAGGTACAAGAATACTGACGCTTCCTACTGTCTATGTTTTGAACCATTCCTGTGACACTAATTATAGAGTCAGATGCTTCACTACTGGTTTACTGAATCCCTTGGACCTTCTTATTGACGATGAAACACATAAATTGCATCGGAATTAAATACAAAAGGAACAATGCCGACTTAAGTGCAGGAAGACTGACTCATCCTACTGTCCTGTGACACTAGTTTTAGATTCCGATGCATCACTTCAGTTTTACTGTATCCCTCTGACATACTTATTGACGATGAAATACAGAAATTGAATCGGAATTATATACAAAAGGCACATTGCCGACTTAAGTACAAGAAGACTATCTCTTCCTACTGTCTATGTTTTGAACCATTCCTGTGACAAGGGTTATAAAATTCCGATGCTTCACTTCAGGTTTACTGTATCCCTTGGACTTTCGTATTGACGATGAGACAAAGAAATTGCATTGGAATTAAATAGAAAAGGCACAATGCCGACTTAAGTACAAGAAGACTGATTCTTCCTACTGTCTATGTTTTGAACAATTCCTGTGACACTAGTTTTAGATTCCGATGCTTCACTTCAGTTTTACTGTATCCCTCTGACCCACTTATTGACGATGAAACACAGAAATTGAATCGGAATTAAATACAAAATGCACAATGCCGACTTAAGTACAAGAAGACTGACTCTTCCCACTGTCTATGTTTTGAACCATTCCTGTGACACTAGTTATAGATTCCGATGCTTCACTTCAGGTTTACTGTATCCCTTGGACATTCTTATTGACGATGAAACACAGAAATTGCATCGGAATTAATAACAAAAGGCACAATGCCGACTTAAGTACAAGAAGACTGACTCTTCTTACTGTCTACGTTTTGAACCATTCCTGTGACACTAGTTATAGATTCCGATGCTTCACTCCAGGTTTACTGTATCCCTTGGACCTTCTTATTGACGATGAAACACAGAAATTGCATCGGAATTAAATAGAAAAGGCACAATGCCGACTTAAGTACAAGAAGACTGGCTCTTCTCACTGACTAAGCTTTGAACCATTCCTGTGACACTAGTTATAGATTCCGATGCTTCACTTCAGGTTTACTGTATCCCGTGGACCTTCTTATTGACGATGAAACACAGAAATTGCATCGGAATTAAATACAAAAGGCACAATGCCGTCTTAAGTACAAGAAGACTGACTCTTCCTACTGTCTATGTTTTGAACTATTCCTGTGACACTAGTTATTGATTCCGATGCTTCACTTCAGGTTTACTGAATCCCTTGGACCTGCTTATTGACGATGAAACACAGAAATTGCATCGGAATTAAATACAAAAGGCACAATGCCGACTTAAGTACAAGAAGACTGACTCTTCTTACGGTCTATGTCTTGAACCATTCCTGTGACACTAGTTATAGATTCCGATGCTTCACACCAGGTTTACTGTATCCCGTGGACCTTCTTATTGACGATGAAACACCGAAATTGCATCGGAATTAAATAGAAAAGGCACAATGCCGACTTAAGTACAAGAAGACTGGCTCTTCTCACTGACTAAGTTTTGAACCATTCCTGTGACACTAGTTATAGATTCCGATGCTTCACTTCAGGTTTACTGTATCCCGTGGACCTTCTTATTGACGATGAAACACAGAAATTGCATCGGAATTAAATAGAAAAGGCACAATGCCGACATAAGTACAAGAAGACTGGCTCTTCTTACTGTTTATGATTTAAACCATTCCCGTGACACTAGTTATAGATTCCGATGCTTCACTTCAGGTTTACTGTATGCCTCTGACCTTCTTATTGACGATGAATCACAGAAATTGCATCGGAATCAAATACAAAAGGCAAAATGCCGACTTAGGTACAAGAAGACTGACGCTTCCTACTGTCTATGTTTTGAACCATTCCTGTGACACTAATTATAGAGTCAGATGCTTCACTACTGGTTTACTGAATCCCTTGGACCTTCTTATTGACGATGAAACACATAAATTGCATCGGAATTAAATAAAAAAGGAACAATGCCGACTTAAGTGCAGGAAGACTGACTCATCCTACTGTCCTGTGACACTAGTTTTAGATTCCGATGCATCACTTCAGTTTTACTGTATCCCTCTGACATACTTATTGACGATGAAATACAGAAATTGAATCGGAATTATATACAAAAGGCACATTGCCGACTTAAGTACAAGAAGACTATCTCTTCCTACTGTCTATGTTTTGAACCATTCCTGTGACAAAGGTTATAAAATTCCGATGCTTCACTTCAGGTTTACTGTATCCCTTGGACTTTCGTATTGACGATGAGACAAAGAAATTGCATTGGAATTAAATAGAAAAGGCACAATGCCGACTTAAGTACAAGAAGACTGATTCTTCCTACTGTCTATGTTTTGAACAATTCCTGTGACACTAGTTTTAGATTCCGATGCTTCACTTCAGTTTTACTGTATCCCTCTGACCCACTTATTGACGATGAAACACAGAAATTGAATCGGAATTAAATACAAAATGCACAATGCCGACTTAAGTACAAGAAGACTGACTCTTCCCACTGTCTATGTTTTGAACCATTCCTGTGACACTAGTTATAGATTCCGATGCTTCACTTCAGGTTTACTGTATCCCTTGGACATTCTTATTGACGATGAAACACAGAAATTGCATCGGAATTAATAACAAAAGGCACAATGCCGACTTAAGTACAAGAAGACTGACTCTTCTTACTGTCTACGTTTTGAACCATTCCTGTGACACTAGTTATAGATTCCGATGCTTCACTCCAGGTTTACTGTATCCCTTGGACCTTCTTATTGACGATGAAACACAGAAATTGCATCGGAATTAAATAGAAAAGGCACAATGCCGACTTAAGTACAAGAAGACTGGCTCTTCTCACTGACTAAGCTTTGAACCATTCCTGTGACACTAGTTATAGATTCCGATGCTTCACTTCAGGTTTACTGTATCCCGTGGACCTTCTTATTGACGATGAAACACAGAAATTGCATCGGAATTAAATACAAAAGGCACAATGCCGTCTTAAGTACAAGAAGACTGACTCTTCCTACTGTCTATGTTTTGAACTATTCCTGTGACACTAGTTATTGATTCCGATGCTTCACTTCAGGTTTACTGAATCCCTTGGACCTGCTTATTGACGATGAAACACAGAAATTGCATCGGAATTAAATACAAAAGGCACAATGCCGACTTAAGTACAAGAAGACTGACTCTTCTTACGGTCTATGTCTTGAACCATTCCTGTGACACTAGTTATAGATTCCGATGCTTCACACCAGGTTTACTGTATCCCGTGGACCTTCTTATTGACGATGAAACAACGAAATTGCATCGGAATTAAATAGAAAAGGCACAATGCCGACTTAAGTACAAGAAGACTGACTTTTGTTACTGACTATGTTTTGAACCATTCCTGTGACACTAGTTTTAGATTCCGATGCATCACTTCAGTTTTACTGTATCCCTCTGACATACTTATTGACGATGAAACACAGAAATTGAATCGGAATTAAATACAAAAGGCACAAAGCCGACTTAAGTACAAGAAGACTGACTCTTCCTACTGTCTATGTTTTGAACCATTCCTGTGACACTAGTTATAGATTCCGATGCTTCACTTCAGGTTTACTGTATCCCTTGGACATTCTTATTGACGATGAAACACAAAAATTGCATGGGAATTAATAACAAAAGACACAATGCAGACTTAAGTACAAGAAGGCTGACTCTTCTTACTGGCTATGTTTTGAACCATTCCTGTGACACTAGTTATAGACTCCGATGCTTCACTTCAGGTTTGCTGAATCCCTTGGACCTTCTTATTGACGATGAAACACAGAAATTGCATCGGAATTAAATACAAAAGGCACAATGCCGAATTAAGTACAAGAAGACTGACTCTTCTTACTGTGTATGCTTTGAACCATTCCTGTGTCGCAAGTTATAGATTCCGATGCTTCACTTCAGGTTTACTGTATCACTTGGACCTTCTTACTGACGATGAAACACAGAAATTGCATCGGAATTAAATAGAAAAGGCACAATGACGACTTAAGTACAAGAAGACTGACTCTTCTTACTGTCTACGTTTTGTACCAATCCTGTGACACTAGTTATAGATTCCGATGCTTCACTCCAGGTTTACTGTATCCCTTGGACCTTCTTATTGACGATGAAACACAGAAATTGCATCGGAATTAAATAGAAAAGGCACAATGCCGACTTAAGTACAAGAAGACTGGCTCTTCTCACTGACTAAGCTTTGAACCATTCCTGTGACACTAGTTATAGATTCCGATGCTTCACTTCAGGTTTACTGTATCCCGTGGACCTTCTTATTGACGATGAAACACAGAAATTGCATCCGAATTAAATACAAAATGCACAATGCCGACTTAAGTACAAGAAGACTGACTCTTCCTACTGTCTATGATTTGAACTATTCCTGTGACACTAGTTATAGATTCCGATGCTTCACTTCAGGTTTACTGAATCCCTTGGACATGCTTATTGACGATGAAACACAGAAATTGCATCGGAATTAAATACAAAAGGCACAATGCCGACTTAAGTACAAGAAGACTGACTCTTCTTACGGTCTATGCCTTGAACCATTCCTGTGACACTAGTAATAGATTCCGATGCTTCACACCAGGTTTACTGCATCCCGTGGACCTTCTTATTGACGATGAAACACCGAAATTGCATCGGAATTAAATAGAAAAGGCACAATGTCGACTTAAGTACAAGAAGACTGATTCTTCCTACTGTCTATGTTTTGAACAATTTTTGTGAAACTAGTTTTAGATTCCGATGCTTCACTTCAGTTTTACTGTATCCCTCTGACCTACTTATTGACGATGAAACACAGAAATTGAATCGGAATTAAATAGAAAAGGCACAATGCCGACTTAAGTACAAGAAGACTGACTCTTCCTACTGTCTATGATTTGAACTATTCCTGTGACACTAGTTATAGATTCCGATGCTTCACTTCAGGTTTACTGTATCCCTTGGACATTCTTATTGACGATGAAACACAGAACTTGCATGGGAATTAATAACAAAAGACACAATGCAGACTTAAGTACAAGAAGGCTGACTCTTCTTACTGGCTATGTTTTGAACCATTCCTGTGACACTAGTTATAGACTCCGATGCTTCACTTCAGGTTTGCTGAATCCCTTGGACCTTCTTATTGACGATGAAACACAGAAATTGCATCGGAATTAAATACAAAGGGCACAATGCCGAATTAAGTACAAGAAGACTGACTCTTCTTACTGTGTATGTTTTGAACCATTCCTGTGACGCAAGTTATAGATTCCGATGCTTCACTTCAGGTTTACTGTATCCCTCTGACCTTCTTATTGACGATGAATCACAGAAATTGCATCGGAATTAAATACAAAAGGCAAAATGCCGACTTAGGTACAAGAAGACTGACTCTTCCTACTGTCTATGCTTTTGAACCATTCCTGTGACACTAGTTATAAAGTCAGATGCTTCACTTCTGGTTTACTGAATCCCTTGGACCTTCTTATTGACGATGAAACACATAAATTGCATTGAAATTAAATACAAAAGGAACAATGCCGACTTAAGTACAAGAAGACTGACTCATCCTACTGTCTATGTTTTGAACCATTCCGGTGACACTAGTTTTAGATTCCGATGCATCACTTCAGTTTAACTGTATCCCCCTGACATACTTATTGACGATGAAATACAGAAATTGAATCGGAATTAAATACAAAAGGCACAATGCCGACTTAAGTACAAGAAGACTATCTCTTCCTACTGTCTATGTTTTGAACCATTCCTGTGACACTAGTTATAAAATTCCGATGGTTCACTTCAGGTTTACTGTATCCCTTGGACCTTCTTATTGACGATGAAACACAGAAATTGCATCGGAATTAAATAGAAAAGGCGCAATGCCGACTTAAGTACAAGAAGACTAGCTCTTCTCACTGACTAAGTTTTGAACGATTCCTGTGACACTAGTTATAGATTCCGATGCTTCACTTCAGGTTTACTGTATCCCGTGGACCTTCTTATTGACGATGAAACACAGAAATTGCATCGGAATTAAATAGAAAAGGCACAATGCCGACTTAAGTACAAGAAGACTGGCTCTTCTTACTGTTTATGATTTAAACCATTCCTGTGACACTAGTTATAGATTCCGATGCTTCACTTCAGGTTTACTGTATGCCTCTGACCTTCTTATTGACGATGAATCACAGAAATTGCATCGGAATCAAATACAAAAGGCAAAATGCCGACTTAGGTACAAGTAGACTGACGCTTCCTACTGTCTATGTTTTGAACCATTCCTGTGACACTAGTTATAGAGTCAGATGCTTCACTACTGGTTTACTGAATCCCTTGGACCTTCTTATTGACGATGAAACACATAAATTGCATCGGAATTAAATACAAAAGGAACAATGCCGACTTAAGTGCAGGAAGACTGACTCATCCTACTGTCCTGTGACACTAGTTTTAGATTCCGATGCATCACTTCAGTTTTACTGTATCCCTCTGACATACTTATTGACGATGAAATACAGAAATTGAATCGGAATTATATACAAAAGGCACATTGCCGACTTAAGTACAAGAAGACCATCTCTTCCTACTGTCTATGTTTTGAACCATTCCTGTGACAAGGGTTATTAAATTCCGATGCTTCACTTCAGGTTTACTGTATCCCTTGGACTTTCGTATTGACGATGAGACAAAGAAATTGCATTGGAATTAAATAAAAGAGTCACAATGCCGACTTAAGTACAAGAAGACTGATTCTTCCTACTGTCTATGTTTTGAACAATTCCTGTGACACTAGTTTTAGATTCCGATGCTTCACTTCAGTTGTACTGTATCCCTCTGACCTACTTATTGACGATGAAACACAGAAATTGAATCGGAATTAAATACAAAATGCACAATGCCGACTTAAGTACAAGAAGACTGACTCTTCCCACTGTCTATGTTTTGAACCATTCCTGTGACACTAGTTATAGATTCCGATGCTTCACTTCAGGTTTACTGTATCCCTTGGACATTCTTATTGACGATGAAACACAGAAATTGCATCGGAATTAATAACAAAAGGCACAATGCCGACTTAAGTACAAGAAGACTGACTCTTCTTACTGGCTATGTTTTGAACCATTCCTGTGACACTAGTTATAGACTCCGATGCTTCACTTCAGGTTTGCTGAATCCCTTGGGCCTTCTTATTGACGATGAAACACAGAAATTGCATCGGAATTAAATACAAAAGGCACAATGCCGAATTAAGTACAAGAAGACTGACTCTTCTTACTGTGTATGCTTTGAACCATTCCTGTGACGCAAGTTATAGATTCCGATGGTTCACTTCAGGTTTACTGTATCACTTGGACCTTCTTATTGACGATGAAACACAGAAATTCCATCGGAATTAAATAGAAAAGGCACAATGACGACTTAAGTACAAGAAGACTGACTCTTCTTACTGTCTACGTTTTGAACCATTCCTGTGACAGTAGTTATAGATTCCGATGCTTCACTCCAGGTTTACTGTATCCCTTGGACCTTCTTATTGACGATGAAACACAGAAATTGCATCGGAATTAAATAGAAAAGGCACAATGCCGACTTAAGTACAAGAAGACTGGCTCTTCTCACTGACTAAGCTTTGAACCATTCCTGTGACACTAGTTATAGATTCCGATGCTTCACTTTAGGTTTACTGTATCCCGTGGACCTTCTTATTGACGATGAAACACAGAAATTGCATCGGAATTAAATACAAAAGGCACAATGCCGTCTTAAGTACAAGAAGACTGACTCTTCCTACTGACTATGTTTTGAACTATTCCTGTGACACTAGTTATAGATTCCGATGCTTCACTTCAGGTTTACTGAATCCCTTGGACATGCTTATTGACGATGAAACACAGAAATTGCATCGGAATTAAATACAAAAGGCACAATGCCGACTTAAGTACAAGAAGACTGACTCTTCTTACGGTCTATGTCTTGAACCATTCCTGTGACACTAGTAATAGATTCCGATGCTTCACACCAGGTTTACTGTATCCCGTGGACCTTCTTATTGACGATGAAACACCGAAATTGCATCGGAATTAAATAGAAAAGGCACAATGCCGACTTAAGTACAAGAAGACTGATTCTTCCTACTGTCTATGTTTTGAACAATTTTTGTGAAACTAGTTTTAGATTCCGATGCTTCACTTCAGTTTTACTGTATCCCTCTGACCTACTTATTGACGATGAAACACAGAAATTGAATCGGAATTAAATACAAAAGGCACAATGCCGACTTAAGTACAAGAAGACTGACTCTTCCTACTGTCTATGCTTTGAACCATTCCTGTGACACTAGTTATAGATTCCGATGCTTCACTTCAGGTTTACTGTATCCCTTGGACATTCTTATTGACGATGAAACACAGAAATTGCATGGGAATTAATAACAAAAGACACAATGCAGACTTAAGTACAAGAAGGCTGACTCTTCTTACTGGCTATGTTTTGAACCATTCCTGTGACACTAGTTATAGACTCCGATGCTTCACTTCAGGTTTGCTGAATCCCTTGGACCTTCTTATTGACGATGAAACACAGAAATTGCATCGGAATTAAATACAAAGGGCACAATGCCGAATTAAGTACAAGAAGACTGACTCTTCTTACTGTGTATGTTTTGAACCATTCCTGTGACGCAAGTTATAGATTCCGATGCTTCACTTCAGGTTTACTGTATCCCTCTGACCTTCTTATTGACGATGAATCACAGAAATTGCATCGGAATTAAATACAAAAGGCAAAATGCCGACTTAGGTACAAGAAGACTGACTCTTCCTACTGTCTATGCTTTTGAACCATTCCTGTGACACTAGTTATAAAGTCAGATGCTTCACTTCTGGTTTACTGAATCCCTTGGACCTTCTTATTGACGATGAAACACATAAATTGCATTGAAATTAAATACAAAAGGAACAATGCCGACTTAAGTACAAGAAGACTGACTCATCCTACTGTCTATGTTTTGAACCATTCCGGTGACACTAGTTTTAGATTCCGATGCATCACTTCAGTTTTACTGTATCCCCCTGACATACTTATTGACGATGAAATACAGAAATTGAATCGGAATTAAATACAAAAGGCACAATGCCGACTTAAGTACAAGAAGACTATCTCTTCCTACTGTCTATGTTTTGAACCATTCCTGTGACACTAGTTATAAAATTCCGATGGTTCACTTCAGGTTTACTGTATCCCTTGGACCTTCTTATTGACGATGAAACACAGAAATTGCATCGGAATTAAATAGAAAAGGCACAATGCCGACTTAAGTACAAGAAGACTGGGTCTTCTCACTGACTAAGTTTTGAACCATTCCTGTGACACTAGTTATAGATTCCGATGCTTCACTTCAGGTTTACTGTATCCCGTGGACCTTCTTATTGACGATGAAACACAGAAATTGCATCGGAATTAAATAGAAAAGGCACAATGCCGACTTAAGTACAAGAAGACTGGCTCTTCTTACTGTTTATGATTTAAACCATTCCTGTGACACTAGTTATAGATTCCGATGCTTCACTTCAGGTTTACTGTATGCCTCTGACCTTCTTATTGACGATGAATCACAGAAATTGCATCGGAATCAAATACAAAAGGCAAAATGCCGACTTAGGTACAAGAAGACTGACGCTTCCTACTGTCTATGTTTTGAACCATTCCTGTGACACTAGTTATAGAGTCAGATGCTTCACTACTGGTTTACTGAATCCCTTGGACCTTCTTATTGACGATGAAACACATAAATTGCATCGGAATTAAATACAAAAGGAACAATGCCGACATAAGTGCAGGAAGACTGACTCATCCTACTGTCCTGTGACACTAGTTTTAGATTCCGATGCATCACTTCAGTTTTACTGTATCCCTCTGACATACTTATTGACGATGAAATACAGAAATTGAATCGGAATTATATACAAAAGGCACATTGCCGACTTAAGTACAAGAAGACCATCTCTTCCTACTGTCTATGTTTTGAACCATTCCTGTAAAAAGGGTTATTAAATTCCGATGCTTCACTTCAGGTTTACTGTATCCCTTGGACTTTCGTATTGACGATGAGACAAAGAAATTGCATTGGAATTAAATAGAAGAGGCACAATGCCGACTTAAGTACAAGAAGACTGATTCTTCCTACTGTCTATGTTTTGAACAATTCCTGTGACACTAGTTTTAGATTCCGATGCTTCACTTCAGTTGTACTGTATCCCTCTGACCTACTTATTGACGATGAAACACAGAAATTGAATCGGAATTAAATACAAAATGCACAATGCCGACTTAAGTACAAGAAGACTGACTCTTCCCACTGTCTATGTTTTGAACCATTCCTGTGACACTAGTTATAGATTCCGATGCTTCACTTCAGGTTTACTGTATCCCTTGGACATTCTTATTGACGATGAAACACAGAAATTGCATCGGAATTAATAACAAAAGGCACAATGCCGACTTAAGTACAAGAAGACTGACTCTTCTTACTGGCTATGTTTTGAACCATTCCTGTGACACTAGTTATAGGCTCCGATGCTTCACTTCAGGTTTGCTGAATCCCTTGGGCCTTCTTATTGACGATGAAACACAGAAATTGCATCGGAATTAAATACAAAAGGCACAATTCCGAATTAAGTACAAGAAGACTGACTCTTCTTACTGTGTATGCTTTGAACCATTCCTGTGACGCAAGTTACAGATTCTGATGCTTCACTTCAGGTTTACTGTATCACTTGGACCTTCTTATTGACAATGAAACACAGAAATTGCATCGGAATTAAATAGAAAAGGCACAATGACGACTTAAGTACAAGAAGATTGACTCTTCTTACTGTCTACGTTTTGAACCATTCCTGTGACACTAGTTATAGATTCCGATGCTTCACTCCAGGTTTACTGTATCCCTTGGACCTTCTTATTGACGATGAAACACAGAAATTGCATCGGAATCAAATAGAAAAGGCACAATGAAGACTTAAGTACAAGAAGACTGGCTCTTCTCACTGACTAAGTTTTGAACCATTCCTGTGACACTAGTTATAGATTCCGATGCTTCACTTCAGGTTTACTGCATCCCGTGGACCTTCTTATTGACGATGAAACACAGAAATTGCATCGGAATTAAATACAAAAGGCACAATGCCGACTTAAGTACAAGAAGACTGACTCTTCCTACTGTCTATGTTTTGAACTATTCCTGTAACACTAGTTATAGATTCCGATGCTTCACTTCAGGTTTACTGAATCCCTTGGACCTGCTTATTGACGATGAAACACAGAAATTGCATCGGAATTAAATACAAAAGGCACAATGCCGAATTAAGTACAAGAAGACTGACTCTTCTTACGGTCTATGTTTTGAACCATTCCTGTGACACAAGTAATAGATTCCGATGCTTCACACCAGGTTTACTGTACCCCGTGGACCTTCATATTGACGATGAAACACCGTAATTGCATCGGAATTAAATAGAAAAGGCACAATGCCGACTTAAGTACAACAAGACTATCTCTTCCTACTGTCTATGTTTTGAACCATTCCTGTGACACTAGTTATAAAATTCCGATGCTTCACTTCAGGTTTACTGTATCCCTTGGACTTTCGTATTGGCGATGAGACAAAGAAATTGCATTGGAATTAAATAGAAAAGG
This sequence comes from Schistocerca piceifrons, assembly GCF_021461385.2. Lineage (NCBI taxonomy): Eukaryota > Metazoa > Arthropoda > Insecta > Orthoptera > Acrididae > Schistocerca > Schistocerca piceifrons. The sequence continues at coordinate 850,639,210 of NC_060141.1, read as the reverse complement.
TACAATGCCGACCTAAGTACAAGAAGACTGATTCTTCCTACTATCTATGTTTTGAACAATTCCTGTGACACTAGTTTTACATTCCGATGCTTCACTTCAGTTTTACTGTACCCTCTGACCTACTTATTGACGATGAAACACAGAAATTGAATCGGAATTAAATACAAAAGGTACAATACCGACTTAAGTACAAGAAGACTGACTCTTCCTACTGTCTATGTTTTGAACCATTCCTGTGACACTAGTTATAGATTCCGATGCTTCACTTCAGGTTTACTGTATCCCTTGGACATTCGTATTGACGATGAAACACAGAAATTGCATCGGAATTAATAACAAAAGGCACAATGCCGACTTAGGTACAAGAAGACTGACTCTTCTTACTGGCTATGTTTTGTACCATTCCTGTGACACTAGTTATAGACTCCGATGCTTCACTTCAGGTTTGCTGAATCCCTTGGGCCTTCTTATTGACGATGAAACACAGAAATTGCATCGGAATTAAATACAAAAGGCACAATGCCGAATTAAGTACAAGAAGACTGACTCTTCTTACTGTGTATGCTTTGAACCATTCCTGTGACGCAAGTTACAGATTCTGATGCTTCACTTCAGGTTTACTGTATCACTTGGACCTTCTTATTGACAATGAAACACAGAAATTGCATCGGAATTAAATAGAAAAGGCACAATGACGACTTAAGTACAAGAAGACTGACTCTTCTTACTGTCTACGTTTTGAACCATTCCTGTGACACTAGTTATAGATTCCGATGCTTCACTCCAGGTTTACTGTATCCCTTGGACCTTCTTATTGACGATGAAACACAGAAATTGCATCGGAATCAAATAGAAAAGGCACAATGAAGACTTAAGTACAAGAAGACTGGCTCTTCTCACTGACTAAGTTTTGAACCATTCTTGTGACACTAGTTATAGATTCCGATGCTTCACTTCAGGTTTACTGCATCCCGTGGACCTTCTTATTGACGATGAAACACAGAAATTGCATCGGAATTAAATACAAAAGGCACAATGCCGACTTAAGTACAAGAAGACTGACTCTTCCTACTGTCTATGTTTTGAACTATTCCTGTAACACTAGTTATAGATTCCGATGCTTCACTTCAGGTTTACTGAATCCCTTGGACCTGCTTATTGACGATGAAACACAGAAATTGCATCGGAATTAAATACAAAAGGCACAATGCCGACTTAAGTACAAGAAGACTGACTCTTCTTACGGTCTATGTTTTGAACCATTCCTGTGACACTAGTAATAGATTCCGATGCTTCACACCAGGTTTACTGTACCCCGTGGACCTTCTTATTGACGATGAAACACCGAAATTGCATCGGAATTAAATAGAAAAGGCACAATGCCGACTTAAGTACAACAAGACTATCTCTTCCTACTGTCTATGTTTTGAACCATTCCTGTGACACTAGTTATAAAATTCCGATGCTTCACTTCAGGTTTACTGTATCCCTTGGACTTTCGTATTGACGATGAGACAAAGAAATTGCATTGGAATTAAATAGAAAAGGCACAATGCCGACTTAAGTACAAGAAGACTGATTCTTCCTACTGTCTACGTTTTGAACAATTCCTGTGACACTAGTTTTAGATTCCGATGCTTCACTTCAGTTTTACTGGACCCTCTGACCTACTTATTGACGATGAAACACAGAAATTGCATCGGAATTAATAACAAAAGGCACAATGCCGACTTAAGTACAAGAAGACTGACTCTTCTTACTGGCTATGTTTTGAACCATTCCTGTGACACTAGTTATAGATTCCGATGCTTCACTTCAGGTTTACTGTATCCCGTGGACCTTCTTATTGACGATGAAACACAGAAATTGCATCGGAATTAAATACAAAAGGCACAATACCGACTTAAGTACAAGAAGACTGACTCTTCCTACTGCCTATGTTTTGAACTATTCCTGTGACACTAGTTATAGATTCCGATGCTTCACTTCAGGTTTACTGAATCCCTTGGACCTGCTTATTGACGATGAAACACAGAAATTGCATCGGAATTAAATACAAAAGGCACAATGCCGACTTATGTACAAGAAGACTGACTCTTCTTACGGTCTATGCCTTGAACCATTCCTGTGACACAAGTAATAGATTCCGATGCTTCACACCAGGTTTACTGTATCCCGTGGACCTACTTATTGACGCTGAAACACCGAAATTGCATCGGAATTAAATAGAAAAGGCACAATGCCGACTTAAGTACAAGAAGACTGACTTTTGTTACTGACTATGTTTTGAACCATTCCTGTGACACTAGTTTTAGATTCCGATGCATCACTTCAGTTTTACTGTATCCCTCTGACATACTTATTGACGATGAAATACAGAAATTGAATCGGAATTAAATACAAAAGGCACAATGCCGACTTAAGTACAAGAAGACTATCTCTTCCTACTGCCTATGTTTTGAACCATTCCTGTGACACTGGTTATAAAATTCCGATGCTTCACTTCAGGTTTACTGTATCCCTTGGACTTTCGTATTGACGATGAGACAAAGAAATTGCATTAGAATTAAATAGAAAAGGCACAATGTCGACTTAAGTACAAGAAGACTGATTCTTCCTACTGTCTATGTTTTGAACAATTCCTGTGACACTAGTTTTAGATTCCGATGCTTCACTTCAGTTTTACTGTATCCCTCTGACCTACTTATTGACGATGAAACACAGAAATTGAATCGGAATTAAATACAAAAGGCACAATGCCGAATTAAGTACAAGAAGACTGACTCTTCTTACTGTGTATGTTTGAACCATTCCTGTGACGCAAGTTATAGATTCCGATGCTTCACTTCAGGTTTATTGTATCCCTCTGACCTTCTTATTGACGATGAATCACAGAAATTGCATCGGAATTAAATACAAAAGGCAAAATGCCGACTTAGGTACAAGAAGACTGACTCTTCCTACTGTCTATGCTTTTGAACCATTCCTGTGACACTAGTTATAAAGTCAGATGCTACACTTCTGGTTTACTGAATCCCTTGGACCTTCTTATTGACGATGAAACACATAAATTGCATCGAAATTAAATACAAAAGGAACAATGCCGACTTAAGTACAAGAAGACTGACTCATCCTACTGTCTATGTTTTGAACCATTCCGGTGACACTAGTTTTAGATTCCGATGCATCACTTCAGTTTTACTGTATCCCCCTGACATACTTATTGACGATGAAATACAGAAATTGAATCGGAATTAAATACAAAAGGCACAATGCCGACTTAAGTACAAGAAGACTATCTCTTCAAACTGTCTATGTTTTGAACCATTCCTGTGACACTAGTTATAAAATTCCGATGCTTCACTTTAGGTTTACTGTATCCCTTGGACTTTCGTATTGACGATGAGACAAAGAAATTGCATTGGAATTAAATAGAAAAGGCACAATGCCGACTTAAGTACAAGAAGACTGATTCTTCCTACTGTCTATGTTTTGAACAATTCCTGTGACACTAGTTTTAGATTCCGATGCTTCACTTCAGTTTTACTGTACCCTCTCACCTACTTATTGACGATGAAACACAGAAATTGAATCGGAATTAAATACAAAAGGTACAATGCCGACTTAAGTACAAGAAGACTGACTCTTCCTACTGTCTATGTTTTGAACCATTCCTGTGACACTAGTTATAGATTCCGATGCTTCACTTCAGGTTTACTGTATCCCTTGGACATTCTTATTGACGATGAAACACAGAAATTGCATCGGAATTAATAACAAAAGGCACAATGCCGACTTAAGTACAAGAAGACTGACTCTTCTTACTGGCTATGTTTTGAACCATTCCTGTGGCACTAGTTATAGACTCCGATGCTTCACTTCAGGTTTGCTGAATCCCTTGGGCCTTCTTATTGACGATGAAACACAGAAATTGCATCGGAATTAAATACAAAAGGCACAATGCCGAATTAAGTACAAGAAGAATGACTCTTCTTACTGTGTATGCTTTGAAGCATTCCTGTGACGCAAGTTACAGATTCCGATGCTTCACTTCAGGTTTACTGTATCACTTGGACCTTCTTATTGACAATGAAACACAGAAATTGCATCGGAATTAAATAGAAAAGGCACAATGACGACTTAAGTACAAGAGAACTGACTCTTTTTACTGTCTACGTTTTGAACCATTCCTGTGACACAAGTTATAGATTCCGATGCTTCACTTCAGGTTTACTGTATCCCTTGGACATTCTTATTGACGATGAAACACAGAAATTGCATGGGAATTAATAACAAAAGACACAATGCAGACTTAAGTACAAGAAGGCTGACTCTTCTTACTGGCTATGTTTTGAACCATTCCTGTGACACTAGTTATAGACTCCTATGCTTCACTTCAGGTTTGCTGAATCCCTTGGACCTTCTTATTGACGATGAAACACAGAAATTGCATCGGAATTAAATACAAAAGGCACAATGCCGACTTAAGTACAAGAAGACTGACCCTTCCTACTGTCTATGTTTTGAACTATTCCTGTGACACTAGTTATAGATTCCGATGCTTCACTTCAGGTTTACTGAATCCCTTGGACCTGCTTATTGACGATGAAACACAGAAATTGCATCGGAATTAAATACAAAAGGCACAATGCCGACTTAAGTACAAGAAGACTGATTCTTCTTACGGTCTATGTTTTGAACCATTCCTGTGACACTAGTAATAGATTCCGATGCTTCACACCAGGTTTACTGTATCCCGTGGACTTTCTTATTGACGATGAAACACCGAAATTGCATCGGAATTAAATAGAAAAAGCACAATGCCGACTTAAGTCAAAGAAGACTTACTTTTGTTACTGACTATGTTTTGAACCATTCCTGTGTCACTAGTTATAGATTCCGATGCTTCACTTCAGGTTTACTGTATCCCTTGGACTTTCTTATTGACGATGAAACACAGAAATTGCATCGGAATTAAATACAAAAGGCACAATGCCGAATTAAGTACAAGAAGACTGATTCTTCTTACTGGGTATGCTTTGAACCATTCCTGTGACGCTAGTTATAGATTCCGATGCTTCACTTCAGGTTTACTGTATCACTTGGACCTTCTTATTGACGATGAAACACAGAAATTGCATCGGAATTAAATAGAAAAGGCACAATGACGACTTAAGTACAAGAAGACTGACTCTTCTTACTGTCTACGTTTTGAACCATTCCTGTGACACTAGTTATAGATTCCGATGCTTCACTCCAGGTTTGCTGTATCCCTTGGACCTTCTTATTGACGATGAAACACAGAAATTGCATCGGAATTAAATAGAAAAGGCACAATGCCGACTTAAGTACAAGAAGACTGGCTCTTCTCACTGACTAAGTTTTGAACCATTCCTGTGACACTAGTTATAGATTCCGATGCTTCACTTCAGGTTTACTGTAACCCGCGGACCTTCTTATTGACGATGAAACACAGAAATTGCATCGGAAGTAAATACAAAAGGCACAATGCCGACTTAAGTACAAGAAGACTGACTCCTCCTACAGTCTATGTTTTGAACTATTCCTGTGACACTAGTTATAGAATCCGATGCTTCACTTCAGGTTTACTGAATCCCTTGGACCTGCTTATTGACGATGAAACACAGAAATTGCATCGGAATTAAATACAAAAGGCACAATGCCGACTTAAGTACAAGAAGACTGACTCTTCTTACGGTCTATGTCTTGAACCATTCCTGGGACACTAGAAATAGATTCCGATGCTTCACACCAGGTTTACTGTATCCCGTGGACCTTCTTATTGACGATGAAACACCGAAATTGCATAGGAATTAAATAGAAAAGGCACAATGCCGACTTAAGTACAAGAAGACTGACTTTTGTTACTGACTATGTTTTGAACCATTCCTGTGACACTAGTTTTAGATTCCGATGCATCACTTCAGTTTTACTATATCCCCCTGGCATACTTATTGACGATGAAATACATAAATTGAATCGGAATTAAATACAAAAGGCACAATGCCGACTTAAGTACAAGAAGACTATCTCTTCCTACTGTCTATGTTTTGAACCATTCCTGTGACACTAGTTATAAAATTCCGATGCTTCACTTCAGGTTTACTGTATCCCTTGGACTTTCGTATTGACGATGAGACAAAGAAATTGCATTGGAATTAAATAGAAAAGGTACAATGCCGACTTAAGTACAAGAAGACTGATTCTTCCTACTGTCTATGTTTTGAACAATTCCTGTGACACTAGTTTTAGATTCCGATGTTTCACGTCAGTTTTACTGTACCCTCTGACCTACTTATTGACGATGAAACACAGAAATTGAATCGGAATTAAATACAAAAGGTACAATGCCGACTTAAGTACAAGAGGACTGACTCTTCCTACTGTCTATGTTTTGAACCATTCCTGTGACACTAGTTATAGATTCCGATGCTTCACTTCAAGTTTTTTGTATCCCTTGGACATTCTTATTGACGATGAAACACAGAAATTGCATCGGAATTAATAACAAAAGGCACAATGCCGACATAAGTACAAGAAGACTGACTCCTCTTACTGTGTATGCTTTGAACCATTCCTGTGACGCAAGTTACAGATTCCGATGCTTCACTTCAGGTTTACTGTATCACTTGGACCTTCTTATTGACAATGAAACACAGAAATTGCATCGGAATTAAATAGAAAAGGCACAATGACGACTTAAGTACAAGAAGACTGACTCCTCTTACTGTCTACGTTTTGAACCATTCCTATGACACTAGTTATGGATTCCGATGCTTCACTCCAGGTTTACTGTATCCCTTGGACCTTCTTATTGACGATGAAACACAGAAATTGCATCGGAATTAAATAGAAAAGGCACAATGCCGACTTAAGTACAAGAAGACTGGCTCTTCTCACTGACTAAGTTTTGAACCATTCCTGTGACACTAGTTATAGATTCCGATGCTTCACTTCAGGTTTACTGTATCCCGTGGACCTTCTTATTGACGATGAAACACAGAAATTGCATCGGAATTAAATACAAAAGGCACAATGCCGACTTAAGTACAAGAAGACTGACTCTTCCTACTGTCTATGCTTTGAACTATTCCTGTGACACTAGTTATAGATTCCGATGCTTCACTTCATGTTTACTGTATCCCTCTGACCTTCTTATTGACGATGAAACACAGAAATTGCATCGGAATTAAATAGAAAAGGCACAATGCCGACTTAAGTACAAGAAGACTGGCTCTTCTTACTGTCTATGTTTTGAACCATTCCTGTGACACTAGTTATAGATTCCGATGCTTCACTTCAGATTTACTGTATCACTTGGACCTTCTTATAGACGATGAAAGACAGAAATTGCATCGGAATTAAATACAAAATGCTAAATGCCGACTTAAATACAAGAAGACTGACTCTTCCTTCTGTCTATGCTTTGAACCATTCCTGTGACACTAGTTTTAGATTCCGATGCTTCACTTCAGCATTACTCTATCCCTCTGACCTTCTTATTGGCGATGAATCACAGAAATTGCATCGGAATTAAATACAAAAGGCAAAATGCCGACTTAGGTACAAGAAGACTGACGCTTCCTACTGTCTACGTTTTGAACCATTTCTGTGACACTAGTTATAGATTCAAATGCTTCACTTCTGGTTTACTGACTCCCTTGGACATTTTTATTGACGATGAAGCACATAAATTGCATCGGAATTAAATACAAAGGATCAATGCCGACTTAAGTACAAGAAGACTATCTCTTCCTACTGTCTATGTTTTGAACCATTCCTGTGACACTAGTTATAAAATTCCGATGCTTCACTTCAGGTTTACTGTATCCCTTGGACTTTCGTATTGACGATGAGACAAAGAAATTGCATTGGAATTAAATAGAAAAGGTACAATGCCGACTTAAGTACAAGAAGACTGATTCTTCCTATTGTCTATGTTTTGAACAATTCCTGTGACACTAGTTTTGGATTCCGATGCTTCACGTCAGTTTTACTGTACCCTCTGACCTACTTATTGACGATGAAACACAGAAATTGAATCGGAATTAAATACAAAAGGTACAATGCCGACTTAAGTACAAGAGGACTGACTCTTCCTACTGTCTATGTTTTGAACCATTCCTGTGACACTAGTTATAGACTCCGATGCTTCACTTCAGGTTTGCTGAATCCCTTGGGCCTTCTTATTGACGATGAAACACAGAAATTGCATCGGAATTAAATACAAAAGGCACAATGCCGAATTAAGTACAAGAAGACTGACTCCTCTTACTGTGTATGCTTTGAACCATTCCTGTGACGCAAGTTACAGATTCCGATGCTTCACTTCAGGTTTACTGTATCACTTGGACCTTCTTATTGACAATGAAACACAGAAATTGCATCGGAATTAATAGAAAAGGCACAATGACGACTTAAGTACAAGAAGACTGACTCCTCTTACTGTCTACGTTTTGAACCATTCCTGTGACACTAGTTATAGATTCCGATGCTTCACTCCAGGTTTACTGTATCCCTTGGACCTTCTTATTGACGATGAAACACAGAAATTGCATCGGAATTAAATAGAAAAGGCACAATGCCGACTTAAGTACAAGAAGACTGGCTCTTCTCACTGACTAAGTTTTGAACCATTCCTGTGACACTAGTTATAGATTCCGATGCTTCACTTCAGGTTTACTGTATCCCGTGGACCTTCTTATTGACGATGAAACACAGAAATTGCATCGGAATTAAATACAAAAGGCACAATGCCGACTTAAGTACAAGAAGACTGACTCTTCCTACTGTCTATGTTTTGAACTATTCCTGTGACACTAGTTATAGATTCCGATGCTTCACTTCAGATTTACTGAATCCCTTGGACCTGCTTATTGACGATGAAACACAGAAATTGCATCGGAATTAAATACAAAAGGCACAATGCCGACTTAAGTACAAGAAGACTGACTCTTCTTACGGTCTATGTTTTGAACCATTCCTGTGACACTAGTAATAGATTCCGATGCTTCACACCAGGTTTACTGTATCCCGTGGACCTTCTTATTGACGATGAAACACCGAAATTGCATCGGAATTAAATAGAAAAGGCACAATGCCGACTTAAGTACAAGAAGACTGACTTTTGTTACTGACTATGTTTTGAACCATTCCTGTGTCACTAGTTATAGATTCCGATGCTTCACATCAGGTTTACTGTATCCCTTGGACTTTCTTATTGACGATGAAACACAGAAATTGCATCGGAATTAAATACAAAAGGCACAATGCCGACTTAAGTACATGAAAACTGACTCTTCTTACTGACTATGTTTTGAACCATTCCTGTGACACTAGTTATAGATTCCGATGCTTCACTTCAGGTTTACTGTATACCTTGGATCTTCTTATTGACGAAGAAACACAGAAATTGAATCGGAATTAAATACAAAAGGCACAACGCCGACATAAGGACAAGAAGACTGACTCTTCTTACTGACTATGTTTTGACCATTCCTGTGACACTAGTTATAGATTCCGATGCTTCACTTCATGTTTACTGCATCCCTCTGACCTTCTTTTTGACCATGAAACACAGAAATTGCATCGGAATTAAATAGAAAAGGCACAATGCCGACTTAAGTACAAGAAGACTGGCTCTTCTTACTGTCTATGTTTTGAACCATTCCTGTGACACTAGTTATAGATTCCGATGCTTCACTTCAGGTTTACTGTATCACTTGGACCTTCTTATAGACGATGAAACACAGAAATTGCATCGGAATTAAATACAAAATGCTAAATGCCGACTTAAATACAAGAAGACTGACTCTTCCTTCTGTCTATGCTTTGAACCATTCCTGTGACACTAGTTTTAGATTCCGATGCTTCACTTCAGCATTACTGTATCCCTCTGACCTTCTTATTGGCGATGAATCACAGAAATTGCATCGGAATTAAATACAAAAGGCAAAATGCCGACTTAGGTACAAGAAGACTGACGCTTCCTACTGTCTACGTTTTGAACCATTCCTGTGACACTAGTTATAGATTCAGATGCTTCACTTCTGGTTTACTGACTCCCTTGGACATTCTTATTGACGATGAAGCACATAAATTGCATCGGAATTAAATACAAAGGATCAATGCCGACTTAAGTACAAGAAGACTGACTCTTCCTACTGTCTATGTTTGAACCATTCCTGTGACACTAGTTATAGATTCCGATGCTCACTTCAGGTTTACTGTATCCCTTGGACCTTCCTATTGACGATGAAACACAGAAATTGCATCGGAATTAAATAGAAAAGGCACAATGCCGACTTAAGTACAAGAAGACTGACTCATGTTACTGACTATGTTTTGAACCATTCCTGTGACACTAGTTATAGATTCCGATGCTTCACTTCAGGTTTACTGTATCCCTTGGACCTTCTTATTGACGATGAAGCACAGAAATTGCATCGGAATCAAATAGAAAAGGCACAATGCCGACCTAAGTACAAGAGGACTGATTCTTCCAACTGTCTATGTTTTGAACCATTCCTGTGACACTAGTTTTAGATTCCGATGCTTCACTTCTGGTTTGCTGAATCCCTTGGACCTTCGTATTGACGATGAAACACAGAAATTGCATCGGAATTAAATACAAAAGGCACAATGCCGAATTAAGTACAAGAAGACTGACTCTTCCTACTGTCTAAGTTTGAACCATTCCTGTGACACTAGTTATAGACTCCGATGCTTCACTTCAGGTTTGCTGAATACCTTGGTCCTTCTTATTGACGATGAAACACAGAAATTGCATCGGAATTAAATACAAAATGCACAATGCCGAATGAAGTACAAGAAAACTGACTCTTCTTACTGTGTATGTTTTGAACCATTCCTGTGATCCAAGTTATAGATTCCGATGCTTCACTTCAGGTTTACTGTATCCCTCTGACCTTCTTATTGACGATGAATCACAGAAATTGCATCGGAATTAAATACAAAAGGCAAAATGCCGACTTAGGTACAAGAAGACTGACTCTTTCTACTGTCTATGCTTTTGAACCATTCCTGTGACACTAGTTATAGAGTCAGATGCTTCACTTCTGGTTTACTGAATCCCTTGGACCTTCTTATTGACGATGAAACACATAAATTGCATCGGAATTAAATACAAAAGAAACAATGCCGACTTAAGTACAAGAAGACTGACTCATCCTACTGTCTATGTTTTGAACCATTCCTGTGACACTAGTTTTAGATTCCGATGCATCACTTCAGTTTTACTGTATCCCCCTGACATACTTATTGACGATGAAATACAGAAATTGAATCGGAATTAAATAGAAAAGGCACAATGCCGACTTAAGTACAATAAGACTATCTCTTCCTACTGTCTATGTTTTGAACCATTCCTGTGACACTAGTTATAAAATTCCGATGCTTCACTTCAGGTTTACTGTATCCCTTGGACTTTCGTATTGACGATGAGACACGGAAATTGCATTGGAATTAAATAGAAAAGGCACAATGCCGACTTAAGTACAAGAAGACTGATTCTTCCTACTGTCTATGTTTTGAACAATTCCTGTGACACTAGTTTTAGATTCCGATGCTTCACTTCAGTTTTACTGTTCCCTCTGACCTACTTATTGACGATGAAAGACAGAAATTGAATCGGAATTAAACACAAAAGGTACAATGCCGACTTAAGTACAAGAAGACTGACTCTTCCTACTGTCTATGTTTTGAACCATTCCTGTGACACTAGTTATAGATTCCGATGCTTCACTTCAGGTTTACTGTATCCCTTGGACATTCTTATTGACGATGAAACACAGAAATTGCATCGGAATTAATAACAAAAAGGCACAATGCCGACTTAAGTACACGAAGACTGACTCTTCCCACTGTCTATGTTTTGAACTATTCCTGTGACACTAGTTATAGATTCCGATGCTTCTCTTCAGGTTTACTGAATCCCTTGGACCTGCTTATTGCCGATGAAACACAGAAATTGCATCGGAATTAAATACAAAAGGCACAATGCCGACTTAAGTACAAGAAGACTGACTCTTCTTACGGTCTATGTTTTGAACCATTCCTGTGACACTAGTAATAGATTCCGATGCTTCACGCCAGGTTTACTGTATCCTGTGGACCTTCTTAATGAGGATGAAACACCGAAATTGCATCGGAATTAAAAAGAAAAGGCACAATGCCGACTTAAGTACACGAAGACTGACTTTTGTTACTGACTATGATTTGATCCATTCCTGTGACACTAGTTATAGATTCCGATGCTTCACTTCAGGTTTACTCTATCCCTTGGACCTTCTTATAGACGATGAAACACAGAAATTGCATCGGAATTAAATACAAAATGCTAAATGCCGACTTAAATACAAGAAGACTGACTCTTCCTTCTGTCTATGCTTTGAACCATTCCAGTGACACTAGTTTTAGATTCCGATGCTTCACTTCAGCTTTACTGTATCCCTCTGACCTTCTTATTGGCGATGAATCACAGAAATTGCATCGGAATTAAATACAAAAGGCAAAATGCCGACTTAGGTACAAGAAGACTGACGCTTCCTACTGTCTATGTTTGAACCATTCCTGTGACACTAGTTATAGATTCCGATGCTCACTTCAGGTTTACTGTATCCCTTGGACCTTCCTGTTGACGATGAAACACAGAAATTGCATCGGAATTAAATCGAAAAGGCACAATGCCGACTTAAGTACAAGAAGACTGACTCATGTTACTGACTATGTTTTGAACCATTCCTGTGACACTAGTTACAGATTCCGATGCTTCACTTCAGGTTTACTGTATCCCTTGGACCTTCTTATTGACGATGAAACACAGAAATTGCATCGGAATCAAATAGAAAAGGCACAATGCCGACTTAAGTACAAGAGGACTGATTCTTCCTACTGTCTATGTTTTGAACCATTCCTGTGACACTAGTTTTAGATTCCGAAGATTCACTTCTGGTTTGCTGAATCCCTTGGACCTTCGTATTGACGATGAAACACAGAAATTGCATCGGAATTAAATACAAAAGGCACAATGCCGAATTAAGTACAAGAACACTGACTCTTCTTACTGTCTATGGTTTGAACGATTCCTGTGACACTAGTTATAGATTCCGATGCTTCACTTCAGGTTTACTGTATCACGTGGACCTTCTTATTGACGGCGAAACACAGAAATTGCGCCGGAATTAAATAGAAAAGGCACAATGCCGACTTAAGTACAAGAAGACTATCTCTTCCTACTGTCTATGTTTAGAACCATTCCTGTGACACTAGTTATAGATTCCGATGCTTCATTTCAGGTTTACTGTATCCCTTGGACCTTCTTATTGACGATAAAAACACAGAAATTGCATCGGAATCAAATAGAAAAGGCACAATGCTGACTTAAGTACAAGAAGACTGATTCTTCCTACTGTCTATGTTATGAACCATTCCTGTGACACTAGTTTTAGATTCCGATGCTTCACTTCTGGTTTGCTGAATCCCTTGGACCTTCGTATTGACGGTAAAACACAGAAATTGCATCGGAAATAAATACAAAAGGCACAATGCCGAATTAAGTACAAGAAGACTGACTCTTCCTACTGTCTATGTTTGTACAATTCCTGTGACGCTAGTTATAGATTCCGATGCTTCACTTCAGGTTTACTGTATCACTTGGACCATCTTATTGAGACGAAACACAGAAATAGCGTCGGAATTAAATAAAAAAGGCACAATGCCGACTTAAGTACAAGAAGACTATCACTTCCTACTGTCTGTGATTTCTACCATTCCTGTGACACAAGCTATAGATTCCGATGCTTCACTTCAGGTTTACTGTATCCGTTGGACCTTCTTATTGACGATGATGCACAGAAATTGCATCGGAATTATATACAAAAGGCATAATGTCGACTTAAGTACAAGAAGACTGACTCTTCTTACTGACTATGTATTGAACCATTCCTGTGACACTAGTTGTAGATTCTGATGCTTCACTTCTGGTTTACTATATCCCTTGGACCTTCTTATTGACGATGAAACACAGATATTGCATCGGAATTTAATACAAAAGGCACAATGCCGACTTAAGTACAAGAAGACTGACTCTTCTTACTGACTATGTTTTGAACCGTTCCTGTGACACTAATTATAGATTCCGATGCTCCACTTCCGGTTTACTGTATCCCGTGGACCTTCGTATTGACGATGAAACACAGAAATTGCATCGGAATTAAATACAAAAGGCACAATGCCGACTTTAGTACAAGATGACTGACTCTTCCTACTGTCTATGTTTTGAACCATTCCTGTGACATTAGTTATAGATTCCGATGCTTCACTTTAGGTTTACTGTATCCTTTACACCTTCTTATTGGCGACGAAACACAGAAACTGCATCGGAATTAAATAGAAAAGCACAATGCCGACTTAAGTACAAGAAGACTGACTCGTCTTACTGACTATGTTTTCAACCATTCCTGTGACACTAGTTAGAGATTCTGATGCTTCATTTCAGGTTTACTGTATCCCTATGACCTTCGTATTGACGATGAAACACTGAAATTGCATCGGAAGTAAATTGAAAATGCATAATGCCGACTTAAGTACAAGAAGACTGACTCTTCTTACTGTCTATGTTTTGAACCATTCCTGTGACACTAGTTGTAGATTCCGATGCTTCACTTCAGGTTTACTGTAGACCTTGGACCTTCTGATTGACGATGAAACACAGAAATTGCATCGGAATTAAATAAAAAAGGCACAATGAAGATTAAGTACAAGAAGACTTACTCCTCTTACTGCCTACGATTTGAAAAATTCCAGTGACACTAGTTATAGATTCCGATGCTTCACTTTAGGTATACTGTGTCCCTCTGTCCTTCTTATTGACGAAGGAACACAGAAATAGCAACTGAATTAAATACAAAAGGCACAATGCTGACTTTAGTACAAGAAGACTGACTCTTCATACTGACTATGCTTTTGAACCATTCCTGTGACACTAGTTATAGATTACGATGCTTCACTTCAGGTTTACTGTATCCCTTGGGCCTTCTTGTTGACGATGTAACACGGAAATTGCATCGGAATTAAATACAAAAGGCACAATGCCGACTAAGTACAAGATGACTGATTCTTCTTACTGACTATGATTTTAACCATTCCTGTGACACTAGTTGTAGATTCCGATGCTTCACTTCAGGTTTACTGTATCCCTCTGACCTTCTTATTGACGATGAAACACAGAAATTGCATCGAAATGAAATAAAAAGGCACAATGCCGACTTAAGTACAAGGAGATTGAGTCTTCCTACTGTCTATGATTTGAACCATTCCTGTGACACTATTTATAGATTCCGATGCTTCAGTTCAGGTTTACTGTATCCCTTGGACCTCCTTATTGACGATGAAACACAGAAATTGCAACGGATTTAAATAGAAAAAGCAAGATGCCGACTTTAGTACAAGAAGACTGACTCTCCTTACAGATTATGTTTTGACCCATTCCTGTGACACTAGTTATAGATTTCGATGCTTCACCTCAGGTTTAATGTAACCCTCTGACCTTCTTAATGACGATGAAAAACAGAAACTGCATAGGATTTAAACAGAAATGCACAATGCCGACTTAAGTACAAGAAGGCTGACTCGTCTTACTGACTATGTTTTGAACCATTCCTGTGACACTAGTTAGAGATTGCGGTGCTTCATTTCAGGTTTAGTGTATCCCTATGATCTTCGTATTGACGATGAAACACAGTAATTGCATCGGAATTAAATTGAAAGGGCACAATGCCGACTTAAGTACAGGAAGACTGACTCTTCTTACTGACTATGCTTTGAACCATTCCTGTGACACTAGTTATAGATTCCGATGTTTCACTTCAGCTTTACTGTATCCCTTGGACCTTCTTATTGACGATGAAACACTGAAATTGCGTCGGAAGTAAATTGAAAATGCATAATGCCGACTTAAGTACAAGAAGACTGACTCTTCTTACTGACTATGTTTGGAACCGTTCCTGTGACACTAGTTTTAGATTCCGATGCTTCCCTTCAGGTATACTGTGTCCCTCTGTCCTTCTTATTGACGATGAAACACAGAAATAGCAACTGAATTAAATACAAAAGGCACAATGCCGACTTAAGTACAAGAAAACTGACTCTTCTTACTGACTATGCTTTTGAACCATTTCTGTGACACTAGTTATAGATTCCGATACTTCACTTCAGGTTTACTGTATCCCTTGAACCTTCTTATTGACGATGAAGCACGGAAATTGCATCGGAATTAAATACAAAAGGCACAATGCCGACTTAAGTACAAGTTGATTGATTCTTCTTACTGACTATGATTTTAACCATTCCTGTGACACTAGTTGTAGATTCCGATGCTTCACTTCAGGGGTACTGTATCCCTCTGAACTTCTTATTGACGATGAAATACAGAAATTGCATCGGCATGAAATACAAAAGGCACAATGCCGACTTAAGTACAAGAAGACTAACTCTTCCTACTGTCTATGATTTGAACCACTCCTGTGACACTATTTATAGATTCCGATGCTTCAGTTTAGGTTTACTGTATCCCTTGGACCTTCTTACTGACGATGAAAAACAGAAATTGCATCGGAATTAAATAGAAAAAGCACAATGCCGACTTTAGTACAAGAAGACTGACTCTCCTTACTGACTATGTTTTGAACCATTCCTGTGTCACTAGTTATAGATTTCGATGCTTCACCTCAGGTTTCATGTAACCCTCTGACCATCTTATTGACGATGAAACACAGAAATAGCATGGGAATTAAATAGAAATGCACAATGCCGACTTAAGTACAAGAAGGCTGACTCGTCTTACTGACTATGTTTTGAACCATTCCTGTGACACTAGTTAGCGATTGCGGTGCTTCATTTCAGTTTTACTGTATCACTATGACCTTCGTATTGACGATGAAACTCAGTAATTGCATCGGAATTAAATTGAAAAGGGCACAATGCCGACTTAAGTACAAGAAGATTGACTCTTCTTACTGTCTATGTTTTGAACCATTATTTTGACACTAGTTATAGGTTCCGATGCTTCACTTCAGGTTTACTGTATGCCTTGGATCTTCTTACTGACGAAGAAACACAGAAATTGCATCGGAATTAAATTCAAAAGGCACAACGCCGACTTAAGGACAAGAAGACTGACTCTTCTTACTGACTATGTTTTGACCATTCCTGTGACACTAGTTATAGATTCCGATGCTTCACTTCATGTTTACTGTATCCCTCTGACCTTGTTATTGACGATGAAACACAGAAATTGCATCGGAATTAAATACAAAATGCTAAATGCCGACTTAAATACAAGAAGACTGACTCTTCCTTCTGTCTATGCTTTGAACCATTCCTGTGACACTAGTTTTAGATTCCTATGCTTCACTTCAGGTTTACTGAATCCCTTGGACCTTCTTATTGACGATGAAACACATAAATTGCATTGAAATTAAATACAAAAGGAACAATGCCGACTTAAGTACAAGAAGACTGACTCATCCTACTGTCTATGTTTTGAACCATTCCGGTGACACTAGTTTTAGATTCCGATGCATCACTTCAGTTTTACTGTATCCCCCTGACATACTTATTGACGATGAAATACAGAAATTGAATCGGAATTAAATACAAAAGGCACAATGCCGACTTAAGTACAAGAAGACTATCTCTTCCTACTGTCTATGTTTTGAACCATTCCTGTGACACTAGTTATAAAATTCCGATGGTTCACTTCAGGTTTACTGTATCCCTTG
The DNA here is from genome assembly GCF_021461385.2 of Schistocerca piceifrons. NCBI lineage: Eukaryota > Metazoa > Arthropoda > Insecta > Orthoptera > Acrididae > Schistocerca > Schistocerca piceifrons. The sequence goes on along the minus strand of NC_060141.1, from coordinate 850,621,388 downwards.
GACCTTCTTATTGACGATGAAACACAGAAATTGCATCGGAATTAAATAGAAAAGGCACAATGCCGACTTAAGTACAAGAAGACTGGCTCTTCTCACTGACTAAGTTTTGAACCATTCCTGTGACACTAGTTATAGATTCCGATGCTTCACTTCAGGTTTACTGTATCCCGTGGACCTTCTTATTGACGATGAAACACAGAAATTGCATCGGAATTAAATAGAAAAGGCACAATGCCGACTTAAGTACAAGAAGACTGGCTCTTCTTACTGTTTATGATTTAAACCATTCCTGTGACACTAGTTATAGATTCCGATGCTTCACTTCAGGTTTACTGTATCCCTCTGACATACGTATTGACGATGAAACACAGAAATTGCATCGGAATTAAATAGAAAAGGCACAATGCCGACTTAAGTACAAGAAGACTGACTTTTGTTACTGACTATGTTTTGAACCATTCCTGTGACACTAGTTTTAGATTCCGATGCATCACTTCAGTTTTACTGTATCCCTCTGACATACTTATTGACGATGAAACACAGAAATTGAATCGGAATTAAATACAAAAGGCACAAAGCCGACTTAAGTACAAGAAGAGTGACTCTTCCTACTGTCTATGTTTTGAACCATTCCTGTGACACTAGTTATAGATTCCGATGCTTCACTTCAGGTTTACTGTATCCCTTGGACATTCTTATTGACGATGAAGCACAGAAATTGCATGGGAATTAATAACAAAAGACACAATGCAGACTTAAGTACAAGAAGGCTGACTCTTCTTACTGGCTATGTTTTGAACCATTCCTGTGACACTAGTTATAGACTCCGATGCTTCACTTCAGGTTTGCTGAATCCCTTGGACCTTCTTATTGACGATGAAACACAGAAATTGCATCGGAATTAAATACAAAAGGCACAATGCCGAATTAAGTACAAGAAGACTGACTCTTCTTACTGTGTATGCTTTGAACCATTCCTGTGACGCAAGTTATAGATTCCGATGCTTCACTTCAGGTTTACTGTATCACTTGGACCTTCTTATTGACGATGAAACACAGAAATTGCATCGGAATTAAATAGAAAAGGCACAATGACGACTTAAGTACAAGAAGACTGACTCTTCTTACTGTCTACGTTTTGAACCATTCCTGTGACACTAGTTATAGATTCCGATGCTTCACTCCAGGTTTACTGTATCCCTTGGACCTTCTTATTGACGATGAAACACAGAAATAGCATCGGAATTAAATAGAAAAGGCACAATGCCGACTTATGTACAAGAAGACTGGCTCTTCTCACTGACTAAGTTTTGAACCATTCCTGTGACACTAGTTATAGATTCCGATGCTTCACTTCAGGTTTACTGTATCTCGTGGACCTTCTTACTGACGATGAAACACAGAAATTGCATCCGAATTAAATACAAAAGGCACAATGCCGACTTAAGTACAAGAAGACTGACTCTTCCTACTGTCTATGTTTTGAACTATTCCTGTGACACTAGTTATAGATTCCGATGCTTCACTTCAGGTTTACTGAATCCCTTGGACCTGCGTATTGACGATGAAACACAGAAATTGCATCGGAATTAAATACAAAAGGCACAATGCCGACTTAAGTACAAGAAGACTGACTCTTCTTACGGTCTATGTCTTGAACCATTCCTGTGACACTAGTAATAGATTCCGATGCTTCACACCAGGTTTACTGTATCCCGTGGACCTTCTTATTGACGATGAAACACAGAAATTGCATCGGAATTAAATACAAAAGGCACAATGCCGACTTAAGTACAAGAAGACTGACTCTTCCTACTGTCTATGTTTTGAACCATTCCTGTGACACTAGTTATAGATTCCGATGCTTCACTTCAGGTTTACTGTATCCCTTGGACATTCTTATTGACGATGAAACACAGAAATTGCATGGGAATTAATAACAAAAGACACAAAGCAGACTTAAGTACAAGAAGGCTGACTCTTCTTACTGGCTATGTTTTGAACCATTCCTGTGACACTAGTTATAGACTCCGATGCTTCACTTCAGGTTTGCTGAATCCCTTGGACCTTCTTATTAACGATGAAACACAGAAATTGCATCGGAATTAAATACAAAGGGCACAATGCCGAATTAAGTACAAGAAGACTGACTCTTCTTACTGTGTATGTTTTGAACCATTCCTGTGACGCAAGTTATAGATTCCGATGCTTCACTTCAGGTTTACTGTATCCCTCTGACCTTCTTATTGACGATGAATCACAGAAATTGCATCGGAATTAAATACAAAAGGCAAAATGCCGACTTAGGTACAAGAAGACTGACTCTTCCTACTGTCTATGCTTTTGAACCATTCCTGTGACACTAGTTATAAAGTCAGATGCTTCACTTCTGGTTTACTGAATCCCTTGGACCTTCTTATTGACGATGAAACACATAAATTGCATGGGAATTAATAACAAAAGACACAATGCAGACTTAAGTACAAGAAGACTGACTCATCCTACTGTCTATGTTTTGAACCATTCCGGTGACACTAGTTTTAGATTCCGATGCATCACTTCAGTTTTACTGTATCCCCCTGACATACTTATTGACGATGAAATACAGAAATTGAATCGGAATTAAATACAAAAGGCACAATGCCGACTTAAGTACAAGAAGACTATCTCTTCCTACTGTCTATGTTTTGAACCATTCCTGTGACACTAGTTATAAAATTCCGATGGTTCACTTCAGGTTTACTGTATCCCTTGGACCTTCTTATTGACGATGAAACACAGAAATTGCATCGGAATTAAATACAAAAGGCACAATGCCGAATTAAGTACAAGAAGACTGACTCTTCTTACTGTGTATGCTTTGAACCATTCCTGTGACGCAAGTTATAGATTCCGATGCTTCACTTCAGGTTTACTGTATCACTTGGACCTTCTTATTGACGATGAAACACAGAAATTGCATCGGAATTAAATAGAAAAGGCACAATGACGACTTAAGTACAAGAAGACTGACTCTTCTTACTGTCTACGTTTTGAACCATTCCTGTGACACTAGTTATAGATTCCGATGCTTCACTCCAGGTTTACTGTATCCCTTGGACCTTCTTATTGACGATGAAACACAGAAATAGCATCGGAATTAAATAGAAAAGGCACAATGCCGACTTATGTACAAGAAGACTGGCTCTTCTCACTGACTAAGCTTTGAACCATTCCTGTGACACTAGTTATAGATTCCGATGCTTCACTTCAGGTTTACTGTATCTCGTGGACCTTCTTATTGACGATGAAACACAGAAATTGCATCCGAATTAAATACAAAAGGCACAATGCCGACTTAAGTACAAGAAGACTGACTCTTCCTACTGTCTATGTTTTGAACTATTCCTGTGACACTAGTTATAGATTCCGATGCTTCACTTCAGGTTTACTGAATCCCTTGGACCTGCTTATTGACGATGAAACACAGAAATTGCATCGGAATTAAATACAAAAGGCACAATGCCGACTTAAGTACAAGAAGACTGACTCTTCTTACGGTCTATGTCTTGAACCATTCCTGTGACACTAGTAATAGATTCCGATGCTTCACACCAGGTTTACTGTATCCCGTGGACCTTCTTATTGACGATGAAACACAGAAATTGCATCGGAATTAAATACAAAAGGCACAATGCCGACTTAAGTACAAGAAGACTGACTCTTCCTACTGTCTATGTTTTGAACCATTCCTGTGACACTAGTTATAGATTCCGATGCTTCACTTCAGGTTTACTGTATCCCTTGGACATTCTTATTGACGATGAAACACAGAAATTGCATGGGAATTAATAACAAAAGACACAAAGCAGACTTAAGTACAAGAAGGCTGACTCTTCTTACTGGCTATGTTTTGAACCATTCCTGTGACACTAGTTATAGACTCCGATGCTTCACTTCAGGTTTGCTGAATCCCTTGGACCTTCTTATTAACGATGAAACACAGAAATTGCATCGGAATTAAATACAAAGGGCACAATGCCGAATTAAGTACAAGAAGACTGACTCTTCTTACTGTGTATGTTTTGAACCATTCCTGTGACGCAAGTTATAGATTCCGATGCTTCACTTCAGGTTTACTGTATCCCTCTGACCTTCTTATTGACGATGAATCACAGAAATTGCATCGGAATTAAATACAAAAGGCAAAATGCCGACTTAGGTACAAGAAGACTGACTCTTCCTACTGTCTATGCTTTTGAACCATTCCTGTGACACTAGTTATAAAGTCAGATGCTTCACTTCTGGTTTACTGAATCCCTTGGACCTTCTTATTGACGATGAAACACATAAATTGCATGGGAATTAATAACAAAAGACACAATGCAGACTTAAGTACAAGAAGACTGACTCATCCTACTGTCTATGTTTTGAACCATTCCGGTGACACTAGTTTTAGATTCCGATGCATCACTTCAGTTTTACTGTATCCCCCTGACATACTTATTGACGATGAAATACAGAAATTGAATCGGAATTAAATACAAAAGGCACAATGCCGACTTAAGTACAAGAAGACTATCTCTTCCTACTGTCTATGTTTTGAACCATTCCTGTGACACTAGTTATAAAATTCCGATGGTTCACTTCAGGTTTACTGTATCCCTTGGACCTTCTTATTGACGATGAAACACAGAAATTGCATCGGAATTAAATAGAAAAGGCACAATGCCGACTTAAGTACAAGAAGACTGGCTCTTCTCACTGACTAAGTTTTGAACCATTCCTGTGACACTAGTTATAGATTCCGATGCTTCACTTCAGGTTTACTGTATCCCGTGGACCTTCTTATTGACGATGAAACACAGAAATTGCATCGGAATTAAATAGAAAAGGCACAATGCCGACTTAAGTACAAGAAGACTTGCTCTTCTTACTGTTTATGATTTAAACCATTCCTGTGACACTAGTTATAGATTCCGATGCTTCACTTCAGGTTTACTGTATGCCTCTGACCTTCTTATTGACGATGAATCACAGAAATTGCATCGGAATCAAATACAAAAGGCAAAATGCCGACTTAGGTACAAGAAGACTGACGCTTCCTACTGTCTATGTTTTGAACCATTCCTGTGACACTAGTTATAGAGTCAGAATCTTCACTACTGGTTTACTGAATCCCTTGGACCTTCTTATTGACGATGAAACACATAAATTGCATCGGAATTAAATACAAAAGGAACAAAGCCGACTTAAGTGCAGGAAGACTGACTCATCCTACTGTCCTGTGACACTAGTTTTAGATTCCGATGCATCACTTCAGTTTTACTGTATCCCTCTGACATACTTATTGACGATGAAATACAGAAATTGAATCGGAATTATATACAAAAGGCACATTGCCGACTTAAGTACAAGAAGACTATCTCTTCCTACTGTCTATGTTTTGAACCATTCCTGTGACAAGGGTTATTAAATTCCGATGCTTCACTTCAGGTTTACTGTATCCCTTGGACTTTCGTATTGACGATGAGACAAAGAAATTGCATTGGAATTAAATAGAAAAGGCACAATGCCGACTTAAGTACAAGAAGACTGATTCTTCCTACTGTCTATGTTTTGAACAATTCCTGTGACACTAGTTTTAGATTCCGATCCTTCACTTCAGTTGTACTGTATCCCTCTGACCTACTTATTGACGATGAAACACAGAAATTGAATCGGAATTAAATACAAAATGCACAATGCCGACTTAAGTACAAGAAGACTGACTCTTCCCACTGTCTATGTTTTGATCCATTCCTGTGACACTAGTTATAGATTCCGATGCTTCACTTCAGGTTTACTCTATCCCTTGGACATTCTTATTGACGATGAAACACAGAAATTGCATCGGAATTAATAACAAAAGGCACAATGCCGACTTAAGTACAAGAAGACTGACTCTTCTTACTGGCTATGTTTTGAACCATTCCTGTGACACTAGTTATAGACTCCGATGCTTCACTTCAGGTTTGCTGAATCCCTTGGGCCTTCTTATTGACGATGAAACACAGAAATTGCATCGGAATTAAATACAAAAGGCACAATGCCGAATTAAGTACAAGAAGACTGACTCTTCTTACTGTGTATGCTTTGAACCATTCCTGTGGCGCAAGTTATAGATTCCGATGGTTCACTTCAGGTTTACTGTATCACTTGGACCTTCTTATTGACGATGAAACACAGAAATTCCATCGGAATTAAATAGAAAAGGCACAATGACGACTTAAGTACAAGAAGACTGACTCTTCTTACTGTCTACGTTTTGAACCATTCCTGTGACACTAGTTATAGATTCCGATGCTTCACTCCAGGTTTACTGTATACCTTGGACCTTCTTATTGACGATGAAACACAGAAATTGCATCGGAATTAAATAGAAAAGGCACAATGCCGACTTAAGTACAAGAAGACTGGCTCTTCTCACTGACTAAGCTTTGAACCATTCCTGTGACACTAGTTATAGATTCCGATGCTTCACTTCAGGTTTACTGTATCCCGTGGACCTTCTTATTGACGATGAAACACAGAAATTGCATCGGAATTAAATACAAAAGGCACAATGCCGTCTTAAGTACAAGAAGACTGACTCTTCCTACTGTCTATGTTTTGAACTATTCCTGTGACACTAGTTATAGATTCCGATGCTTCACTTCAGGTTTACTGAATCCCTTGGACCTGCTTATTGACGATGAATCACAGAAATTGCATCGGAATTAAATACAAAAGGCAAAATGCCGACTTAGGTACAAGAAGACTGACTCTTCCTACTGTCTATGCTTTTGAACCATTCCTGTGACACTAGTTATAAAGTCAGATACTTCACTTCTGGTTTACTGAATCCCTTGGACCTTCTTATTGACGATGAAACACATAAATTGCATTGAAATTAAATACAAAAGGAACAATGCCGACTTAAGTACAAGAAGACTGACTCATCCTACTGTCTATGTTTTGAACCATTCCGGTGACACTAGTTTTAGATTCCGATGCATCACTTCAGTTTTACTGTATCCCCCTGACATACTTATTGACGATGAAATACAGAAATTGAATCGGAATTAACTACAAAAGGCACAATGCCGACTTAAGTACAAGAAGACTATTTCTTCCTACTGTCTATGTTTTGAACCATTCCTGTGACACTAGTTATAAAATTCCGATGCTTCACTTCAGGTTTACTGTATCCCTTGGACTTTCGTATTGACGATGAGACAAAGAAATTGCATTGGAATTAAATAGAAAAGGCACAATGCCGACTTAAGTACAAGAAGACTGATTCTTCCTACTGTCTTTGTTTTGAACAATTCCTGTGACACTAGTTTTAGATTCCGATGCTTCACTTCAGTTTTACTGTACCCTCTGACCTACTTATTGACGATGAAACACAGAAATTGAATCGGAATTAAATACAAAAGGTACAATGCCGACTTAAGTACAAGAGGACTGACTCTTCCTACTGTCTATGTTTTGAACCATTCCTGTGACACTAGTTATAGATTCCGATGCTTCACTTCAGGTTTACTGTATCCCTTGGACATTCTTATTGACGATGAAATACAGAAATTGAATCGGAATTAAATACAAAAGGCACAATGCCGACTTAAGTACAAGAAGACTATTTCTTCCTACTGTCTATGTTTTGAACCATTCCTGTGACACTAGTTATAAAATTCCGATGCTTCACTTCAGGTTTACTGTATCCCTTGGACTTTCGTATTGACGATGAGACAAAGAAATTGCATTGGAATTAAATAGAAAAGGCACAATGACGACTTAAGTACAAGAAGACTGACTCTTCTTACTGTCTACGTTTTGAACCATTCCTGTGACACTAGTTATAGACTCCGATGCTTCACTTCGGGTTTGCTGAATCCCTTGGACCTTCTTATTGACGATGAAACACAGAAATTGCATCGGAATTAAATACAAAAGACACAATGCCGAATTAAGTACAAGAAGACTGACTCTTCCTACTGTCTATGCTTTTGAACCATTCCTGTGACACTAGTTATAAAGTCAGATGCTTCACTTCTGGTTTACTGAATCCCTTGGACCTTCTTATTGACGACGAAACACATAAATTGCATCGAAATTAAATACAAAAGGAACAATGCCGACTTAAGTACAAGAAGACTGACTCATCCTACTGTCTATGTTTTGAACCATTCCGGTGACACTAGTTTTAGATTCCGATGCATCACTTCAGATTTACTGTATCCCCCTGACATACTTATTGACGATGAAATACAGAAATTGAATCGGAATTAAATACAAAAGGCACAATGCCGACTTAAGTACAAGAAGACTGACTCTTCTTACTGGCTATGTTTTGAACCATTCCTGTGACACTAGTTATAGATTCCGATGCTTCACTTCAGGTTTACTGACTCTCTTGGACCTGCTTATTGGCGATGAAACACAGAAATTGCATCGGAATTAAATACAAAAGGCACAATGCCGACTTAAGTACAAGAAGACTGACTCTTCTTACGGTCTATGTTTTGAACCATTCCTGTGACACTAGTAATAGATTCCGATGCTTCACACCAGGTTTACTGTACCCCGTGGACCTTCTTATTGACGATGAAACACCGAAATTGCATCGGAATTAAATAGAAAAGGCACAATGCCGACTTAAGTACAACAAGACTATCTCTTCCTACTGTCTATGTTTTGAACCATTCCTGTGACACTAGTTATAAAATTCCGATGCTTCACTTCAGGTTAACTGTATCCCTTGGACTTTCGTATTGACGATGAGACAAAGAAATTGCATTGGAATTAAATAGAAAAGGCACAATGCCGACTTAAGTACAAGAAGACTGATTCTTCCTACTGTCTACGTTTTGAACAATTCCAATGACACTAGTTTTAGATTCCGATGCTTCACTTCAGTTTTACTGTACCCTCTGACCTACTTATTAACAATGAAACACAGAAATTGCATCGGAATTAATAACAAAAGGCACAATGCCGACTTAAGTACAAGAAGACTGACTCTTCTTACTGGCTATGTTTTGAACCATTCCTGTGACACTAGTTATAGATTCCGATGCTTCACTTCAGGTTTACTGTATCCCGTGGACCTTCTTATTGACGATGAAACACAGAAATTGCATCGGAATTAAATACAAAAGGCACAATACCGACTTAAGTACAAGAAGACTGACTCTTCCTACTGTCTATGTTTTGAACTATTCCTGTTACACTAGTTATAGATTCCGATGCTTCACTTCAGGTTTACTGAATCCCTTGGATCTGCTTATTGACGATGAAACACAGAAATTGCATCGGAATTAAATACAAAAGGCACAATGCCGACTTATGTACAAGAAGACTGACTCTTCTTACGGTCTATGTCTTGAACCATTCCTGTGACACTAGTAATAGATTCCGATGCTTCACACCAGGTTTACTGTATCCCGTGGACCTTCTTATTTACGCTGAAACACCGAAATTGCATCGGAATTAAATAGAAAATGCACAATGCCGACTTAAGTACAAGAAGTCTGACTTTTGTTACTGACTATGTTTTGAACCATTCCTGTGACACTAGTTTTAGATTCCGATGCATCACTTCAGTTTTACTGTATCCGTCTGACATACTTATTGACGATGAAATACAGAAATTGAATCGGAATTAAATACAAAAGGCACAATGACGACTTAAGTACAAGAAGACTATCTCTTCCTACTGCCTATGTTTTGAACCATTCCTGTGACACTGGTTATAAAATTCCGATGCTTCACTTCAGGTTTACTGTATCCCTTGGACTTTCGTATTGACGATGAGACAAAGAAATTGCATTAGAATTAAATAGAAAAGGCACAATGTCGACTTAAGTACAAGAAGACTGATTCTTCCTACTGTCTATGTTTTGAACAATTCCTGTGACACTAGTTTTAGATTCCGATGCTTCACTTCAGTTTTACTGTATCCCTCTGACCTACTTATTGACGATGAAACACAGAAATTGAATCGGAATTAAATACAAAAGGCACAATGCCGACTTAAGTACAAGAAGACTGACTCTTCCTACTGTCTATGTTTTGAACCATTCTGTGACACTAGTTATAGATTCCGATGCTTCACTTCAGGTTTACTGTATCCCTTGGACATTCTTATTGACGATGAAACACAGAAATTGCATGGGAATTAATAACAAAAGACACAATGCAGACTTAAGTACAAGAAGGCTGACTCTTCTTACTGGCTATGTTTTGAACCATTCCTGTGACACTAGTTATAGACTCCGATGCTTCACTTCAGGTTTGCTGAATCCCTTGGACCTTCTTATTGACGATGAATCACAGAAATTGCATCGGACTTAAATACAAAAGGCACAATGCCGAATTAAGTACAAGAAGACTGACTCTTCTTACTGTGTATGTTTTGAACCATTCCTGTGACGCAAGTTATAGATTCCGATGCTTCACTTCAGGTTTACTGTATCCCTCTGACCTTCTTATTGACGATGAATCACAGAAATTGCATCGGAATTAAATAAAAAAGGCAAAATGCCGACTTAGGTACAAGAAGACTGACTCTTCCTACTGTCTATGCTTTTGAACCATTCCTGTGACACTAGTTATAAAGTCAGATGCTTCACTTCTGGTTTACTGAATCCCTTGGACCTTCTTATTGACGATGAAACACATAAATTGCATCGAAATTAAATACAAAAGGAACAATGCCGACTTAAGTACAAGAAGACTGACTCATCCTACTGTCTATGTTTTGAACCATTCCGGTGACACTAGTTTTAGATTCCGATGCATCACTTCAGTTTTACTGTATCCCCCTGACATACTTATTGACGATGAAATACAGAAATTGAATCGGAATTAAATACAAAAGGCACAATGCCGACTTAAGTACAAGAAGACTATCTCTTCAAACTGTCTATGTTTTGAACCATTCCTGTGACACTAGTTATAAAATTCCGATGCTTCACTTCAGGTTTACTGTATCCCTTGGACTTTCGTATTGACGATGAGACAAAGAAATTGCATTGGAATTAAATAGAAAAGGCACAATGCCGACTTAAGTACAAGAAGACTGATTCTTCCTACTGTCTATGCTTTGAACAATTCCTGTGACACTAGTTTTAGATTCCGATGCTTCACTTCAGTTTTACTGTACCCTCTGACCTACTTATTGACGATGAAACACAGAAATTGAATCGGAATTAAATACAAAAGGTACAATGCCGACTTAAGTACAAGAAGACTGACTCTTCCTACTGTCTATGTTTTGAACCATTCCTGTGACACTAGTTATAGATTCCGATGCTTCACTTCAGGTTTACTGTATCCCGTGGACCTTCTTATTGACGATGAAACACAGAAATTGCATCGGAATTAAATACAAAAGGCACAATACCGACTTAAGTACAAGAAGACTGACTCTTCCTACTGTCTATGTTTTGAACTATTCCTGTTACACTAGTTATAGATTCCGATGCTTCACTTCAGGTTTACTGAATCCCTTGGACCTGCTTATTGACGATGAAACACAGAAATTGCATCGGAATTAAATACAAAAGGCACAATGCCGACTTATGTACAAGAAGACTGACACTTCTTACGGTCTATGTCTTGAACCATTCCTGTGACACTAGTAATAGATTCCGATGCTTCACACCAGGTTTACTGTATCCCGTGGACCTTCTTATTTACGCTGAAACACCGAAATTGCATCGGAATTAAATAGAAAATGCACAATGCCGACTTAAGTACAAGAAGTCTGACTTTTGTTACTGACTATGTTTTGAACCATTCCTGTGACACTAGTTTTAGATTCCGATGCATCACTTCAGTTTTACTGTATCCGTCTGACATACTTATTGACGATGAAATACAGAAATTGAATCGGAATTAAATACAAAAGGCACAATGACGACTTAAGTACAAGAAGACTATCTCTTCCTACTGCCTATGTTTTGAACCATTCCTGTGACACTGGTTATAAAATTCCGATGCTTCACTTCAGGTTTACTGTATCCCTTGGACTTTCGTATTGACGATGAGACAAAGAAATTGCATTAGAATTAAATAGAAAAGGCACAATGTCGACTTAAGTACAAGAAGACTGATTCTTCCTACTGTCTATGTTTTGAACAATTCCTGTGACACTAGTTTTAGATTCCGATGCTTCACTTCAGTTTTACTGTATCCCTCTGACCTACTTATTGACGATGAAACACAGAAATTGAATCGGAATTAAATACAAAAGGCACAATGCCGACTTAAGTACAAGAAGACTGACTCTTCCTACTGTCTATGTTTTGAACCATTCTGTGACACTAGTTATAGATTCCGATGCTTCACTTCAGGTTTACTGTATCCCTTGGACATTCTTATTGACGATGAAACACAGAAATTGCATGGGAATTAATAACAAAAGACACAATGCAGACTTAAGTACAAGAAGGCTGACTCTTCTTACTGGCTATGTTTTGAACCATTCCTGTGACACTAGTTATAGACTCCGATGCTTCACTTCAGGTTTGCTGAATCCCTTGGACCTTCTTATTGACGATGAATCACAGAAATTGCATCGGACTTAAATACAAAAGGCACAATGCCGAATTAAGTACAAGAAGACTGACTCTTGTTACTGTGTATGTTTTGAACCATTCCTGTGACGCAAGTTATAGATTCCGATGCTTCACTTCAGGTTTACTGTATCCCTCTGACCTTCTTATTGACGATGAATCACAGAAATTGCATCGGAATTAAATAAAAAAGGCAAAATGCCGACTTAGGTACAAGAAGACTGACTCTTCCTACTGTCTATGCTTTTGAACCATTCCTGTGACACTAGTTATAAAGTCAGATGCTTCACTTCTGGTTTACTGAATCCCTTGGACCTTCTTATTGACGATGAAACACATAAATTGCATCGAAATTAAATACAAAAGGAACAATGCCGACTTAAGTACAAGAAGACTGACTCATCCTACTGTCTATGTTTTGAACCATTCCGGTGACACTAGTTTTAGATTCCGATGCATCACTTCAGTTTTACTGTATCCCCCTGACATACTTATTGACGATGAAATACAGAAATTGAATCGGAATTAAATACAAAAGGCACAATGCCGACTTAAGTACAAGAAGACTATCTCTTCAAACTGTCTATGTTTTGAACCATTCCTGTGACACTAGTTATAAAATTCCGATGCTTCACTTCAGGTTTACTGTATCCCTTGGACTTTCGTATTGACGATGAGACAAAGAAATTGCATTGGAATTAAATAGAAAAGGCACAATGCCGACTTAAGTACAAGAAGACTGATTCTTCCTACTGTCTATGCTTTGAACAATTCCTGTGACACTAGTTTTAGATTCCGATGCTTCACTTCAGTTTTACTGTACCCTCTGACCTACTTATTGACGATGAAACACAGAAATTGAATCGGAATTAAATACAAAAGGTACAATGCCGACTTAAGTACAAGAAGACTGACTCTTCCTACTGTCTATGTTTTGAACCATTCCTGTGACACTAGTTATAGATTCCGATGCTTCACTTCAGGTTTACTGTATCCTTTGGACATTCTTATTGACGATGAAACACAGAAATTGCATCGGAATTAATAACAAAAGGCACAATGCCGACTTAAGTACAAGAAGACTGACTCTTCTTACTGGCTATGTTTTGAACCATTCCTGTGGCACTAGTTATAGACTCCGATGCTTCACTTCAGGTTTGCTGAATCCCTTGGGCCTTCTTATTGACGATGAAACACAGAAATTGCATCGGAATTAAATACAAAAGGCACAATGCCGAATTAAGTACAAGAAGAATGACTCTTCTTACTTTGTATGCTTTGAGCATTCCTGTGACGCAAGTTACAGATTCCGATGCTTCACCTCAGGTTTACTGTATCACTTGGACCTTCTTATTGACAATGAAACACAGAAATTGCATCGGAATTAAATAGAAAAGGCACAATGACGACTTAAGTACAAGAGGACTGACTCTTCTTACTGTCTACGTTTTGAACCATTCCTGTGACACTAGTTATAGATTCCGATGCTTCACTTCAGGTTTACTGTATCCCTTGGACATTCTTATTGACGATGAAACACAGAAATTGCATGGGAATTAATAACAAAAGACACAATGCAGACTTAAGTACAAGAAGGCTGACTCTTCTTACTGGCTATGTTTTGAACCATTCCTGTGACACTAGTTATAGACTCCGATGCTTCACTTCAGGTTTGCTGAATCCCTTGAACCTTCTTATTGACGATGAAACACAGAAATTGCATCGGAATTAAATACAAAAGGCACAATGCCGACTTAAGTACAAGAAGACTGACCCTTCCTACTGTCTATGTTTTGAACTATTCCTGTGACACTAGTTATAGATTCCGATGCTTCACTTCAGGTTTACTGAATCCCTTGGACCTGCTTATTGACGATGAAACACAGAAATTGCATCGGAATTAAATACAAAAGGCACAATGCCGACTTAAGTACAAGAAGACTGATTCTTCTTACGGTCTATGTTTTGAACCATTCCTGTGACACTAGTAATAGATTCCGATGCTTCACACCAGGTTTACTGTATCCCGTGGACTTTCTTATTGACGATGAAACACCGAAATTGCATCGGAATTAAATAGAAAAGGCACAATGCCGACTTAAGTCAAAGAAGACTGACTTTTGATACTGACTATGTTTTGAACCATTCCTGTGTCACTAGTTATAGATTCCGAAGCTTCACTTCAGGTTTACTGTATCCCTTGGACTTTCTTATTGACGATGAAACACAGAAATTGCATCGGAATTAAATACAAAAGGCACAATGCCGAATTAAGTACAAGAAGACTGATTCTTCTTACTGGGTATGCTTTGAACCATTCCTGTGACGCTAGTTATAGATTCCGATGCTTCACTTCAGGTTTACTGTATCACTTGGACCTTCTTATTGACGATGAAACACAGAAATTGCATCGGAATTAAATAGAAAAGGCACAATGACGACTTAAGTACAAGAAGACTGACTCTTCTTACTGTCTACGTTTTGAACCATTCCTGTGACACTAGTTATAGATTCCGATGCTTCACTCCAGGTTTACTGTATCCCTTGGACGTTCTTATTGACGATGAAACACAGAAATTGCATCGGAATTAAATAGAAAAGGCACAATGCCGACTTAAGTACAAGAAGACTGGCTCTTCTCACTGACTAAGTTTTGAACCATTCCTGTGACACTAGTTATAGATTCCGATGCTTCACTTCAGGTTTACTGTATCCCGTGGACCTTCTTATTGACGATGAAACACAGAAATTGCATCGGAAGTAAATACAAAAGGCACAATGCCGACTTAAGTACAAGAAGACTGACTCTTCCTACAGTCTATGTTTTGAACTATTCCTGTGACACTAGTTATAGAATCCGATGCTTCACTTCAGGTTTACTGAATCCCTTGGACCTGCTTATTGACGATGAAACACAGAAATTGCATCGGAATTAAATAGAAAAGGCACAATGCCGACTTAAGTACAAGAAGACTGACTCTTCTTACGGTCTATGTCTTGAACCATTCCTGGGACACTAGTAATAGATTCCGATGCTTCACACCAGGTTTACTGTATCCCGTGGACCTTCTTATTGACGATGAAACACCGAAATTGCATAGGAATTAAATAGAAAAGGCACAATGCCGACTTAAGTACAAGAAGACTGACTTTTGTTACTGACTATGTTTTGAACCATTCCTGTGACACTAGTTTTAGATTCCGATGCATCACTTCAGTTTTACTGTATCCCCCTGACATACTTATTGACGATGAATTACATAAATTGAGTCGGAATTAAATACAAAAGGCACAATGCCGACTTAAGTACAAGTAGACTATCTCTTCCTACTGTCTATGTTTTGAACCATTCCTGTGACACTAGTTATAAAATTCCGATGCTTCACTTCAGGTTTACTGTATCCCTTGGACTTTCGTATTGACGATGAGACAAAGAAATTGCATTGGAATTAAATAGAAAAGGTACAATGCCGACTTAAGTACAAGAAGACTGATTCTTCCTACTGTCTATGTTTTGAACAATTCCTGTGACACTAGTTTTAGATTCCGATGCTTCACGTCAGTTTTACTGTACCCTCTGACCTACTTATTGACGATGAAACACAGAAATTGAATCGGAATTAAATACAAAAGGTACAATGCCGACTTAAGTACAAGAAGACTGACTCTTCCTACTGTCTATGCTTTGAACCATTCCTGTGACACTAGTTATAGATTCCGATGCTTCACTTCAGGTTTACTGTATCCCTTGGACATTCTTATTGACGATGAAACACAGAAATTGCATCGGAATTAATAACAAAAGGCACAATGCCGACTTAAGTACAAGAAGACTGACTCTTCTTACTGGCTATGTTTTGAACCATTCCTGTGGCACTAGTTATAGACTCCGATGCTTCACCTCAGGTTTGCTGAATCCCTTGGGCCTTTTTATTGACGATGAAACACAGAAATTGCATCGGAATTAAATACAAAAGGCACAATGCCGAATTAAGTACAAGAAGAATGACTCTTCTTACTTTGTATGCTTTGAGCATTCCTGTGACGCAAGTTACAGATTCCGATGCTTCACCTCAGGTTTACTGTATCACTTGGACCTTCTTATTGACAATGAAACACAGAAATTGCATCGGAATTAAATAGAAAAGGCACAATGACGACTTAAGTACAAGAGGACTGACTCTTCTTACTGTCTACGTTTTGAACCATTCCTGTGACACTAGTTATAGATTCCGATGCTTCACTTCAGGTTTACTGTATCCCTTGGACATTCTTATTGACGATGAAACACAGAAATTGCATGGGAATTAATAACAAAAGACACAATGCAGACTTAAGTACAAGAAGGCTGACTCTTCTTACTGGCTATGTTTTGAACCATTCCTGTGACACTAGTTATAGACTCCGATGCTTCACTTCAGGTTTGCTGAATCCCTTGAACCTTCTTATTGACGATGAAACACATAAATTGCATCGGAATTAAATACAAAAGGCACAATGCCGACTTAAGTACAAGAAGACTGACCCTTCCTACTGTCTATGTTTTGAACTATTCCTGTGATACTAGTTATAGATTCCGATGCTTCACTTCAGGTTTACTGAATCCCTTGGACCTGCTTATTGACGATGAAACAAAGAAATTGCATCGGAATTAAATACAAAAGGCACAATGCCGACTTAAGTACAAGAAGACTGATTCTTCTTACGGTCTATGTTTTGAACCATTCCTGTGACACTAGTAATAGATTCCGATGCTTCACACCAGGTTTACTGTATCCCGTGGACTTTCTTATTGACGATGAAACACCGAAATTGCATCGGAATTAAATAGAAAAGGCACAATGCCGACTTAAGTCAAAGAAGACTGGCTTTTGATACTGACTATGTTTTGAACCATTCCTGTGTCACTAGTTATAGATTCCGATGCTTCACTTCAGGTTTACTGTATCCCTTGGACTTTCTTATTGACGATGAAACACAGAAATTGCATCGGAATTAAATACAAAAGGCACAATGCCGAATTAAGTACAAGAAGACTGATTCTTCTTACTGGGTATGCTTTGAACCATTCCTGTGACGCTAGTTATAGATTCCGATGCTTCACTTCAGGTTTACTGTATCACTTGGACCTTCTTATTGACGATGAAACACAGAAATTGCATCGGAATGAAATAGAAAAGGCACAATGACGACTTAAGTACAAGAAGACTGACTCTTCTTACTGTCTACGTTTTGAACCATTCCTGTGACACTAGTTATAGATTCCGATGCTTCACTCCAGGTTTACTGTATCCCTTGGACGTTCTTATTGACGATGAAACACAGAAATTGCATCGGAATTAAATAGAAAAGGCACAATGCCGACTTAAGTACAAGAAGACTGGCTCTTCTCACTGACTAAGTTTTGAACCATTCCTGTGACACTAGTTATAGATTCCGATGCTTCACTTCAGGTTTACTGTATCCCGTGGACCTTCTTATTGACGATGAAACACAGAAATTGCATCGGAATTAAATACAAAAGGCACAATGCCGACTTAAGTACAAGAAGACTGACTCTTCTTACGGTCTATGTCTTGAACCATTCCTGGGACACTAGTAATAGATTCCGATGCTTCACACCAGGTTTACTGTATCCCGTGGACCTTCTTATTGACGATGAAACACCGAAATTGCATAGGAATTAAATAGAAAAGGCACAATGCCGACTTAAGTACAAGAAGACTGACTTTTGTTACTGACTATGTTTTGAACCATTCCTGTGACACTAGTTTTAGATTCCGATGCATCACTTCAGTTTTACTGTATCCCCCTGACATACTTATTGACGATGAAATACATAAATTGAGTCGGAATTAAATACAAAAGGCACAATGCCGACTTAAGTACAAGTAGACTATCTCTTCCTACTGTCTATGTTTTGAACCATTCCTGTGACACTAGTTATAAAATTCCGATGCTTCACTTCAGGTTTACTGTATCCCTTGGACTTTCGTATTGACGATGAGACAAAGAAATTGCATTGGAATTAAATAGAAAAGGTACAATGCCGACTTAAGTACAAGAAGAATGATTCTTCCTACTGTCTATGTTTTGAACAATTCCTGTGACACTAGTTTTAGATTCCGATGCTTCACGTCAGTTTTACTGTACCCTCTGACCTACTTATTGACGATGATACACAGAAATTTAATCGGAATTAAATACAAAAGGTACAATGCCGACTTAAGTACAAGAGGACTGACTCTTCCTACTGTCTATGTTTTGAACCATTCCTGTGACACTAGTTATAGATTCCGATGCTTCACTTCAAGTTTTTTGTATCCCTTGGACATTCTTATTGACGATGAAACACAGAAATTGCATCGGAATTAATAACAAAAGGCACAATGCCGACATAAGTACAAGAAGACTGACTCTTCTTACTGGCTATGTTTTGAACCATTCCTGTGACACTAGTTATAGACTCCGATGCTTCACTTCAGGTTTGCTGAATCCCTTGAACCTTCTTATTGACGATGAAACACAGAAATTGCATCGGAATTAAATACAAAAGGCACAATGCCGACTTAAGTACAAGAAGACTGACCCTTCCTACTGTCTATGTTTTGAACTATTCCTGTGACACTAGTTATAGATTCCGATGCTTCACTTCAGGTTTACTGAATCCCTTGGACCTGCTTATTGACGATGAAACACAGAAATTGCATCGGAATTAAATACAAAAGGCACAATGCCGACTTAAGTACAAGAAGACTGATTCTTCTTACGGTCTATGTTTTGAACCATTCCTGTGACACTAGTAATAGATTCCGATGCTTCACACCAGGTTTACTGTATCCCGTGGACTTTCTTATTGACGATGAACCACCGAAATTGCATCGGAATTAAATAGAAAAGGCACAATGCCGACTTAAGTCAAAGAAGACTGACTTTTGATACTGACTATGTTTTGAACCATTCCTGTGTCACTAGTTATAGATTCCGATGCTTCACTTCAGGTTTACTGTATCCCTTGGACTTTCTTATTGACGATGAAACACAGAAATTGCATCGGAATTAAATACAAAAGGCACAATGCCGAATTAAGTACAAGAAGACTGATTCTTCTTACTGGGTATGCTTTGAACCATTCCTGTGACGCTAGTTATAGATTCCGATGCTTCACTTCAGGTTTACTGTATCACTTGGACCTTCTTATTGACGATGAAACACAGAAATTGCATCGGAATTAAATAGAAAAGGCACAATGACGACTTAAGTACAAGAAGACTGACTCTTCTTACTGTCTACGTTTTGAACCATTCCTGTGACACTAGTTATAGATTCCGATGCTTCACTCCAGGTTTACTGTATCCCTTGGACGTTCTTATTGACGATGAAACACAGAAATTGCATCGGAATTAAATAGAAAAGGCACAATGCCGACTTAAGTCAAAGAAGACTGACTTTTGATACTGACTATGTTTTGAACCATTCCTGTGTCACTAGTTATAGATTCCGATGCTTCACTTCAGGTTTACTGTATCCCTTGGACTTTCTTATTGACGATGAAACACAGAAATTGCATCGGAATTAAATACAAAAGGCACAATGCCGAATTAAGTACAAGAAGACTGATTCTTCTTACTGGGTATGCTTTGAACCATTCCTGTGACGCTAGTTATAGATTCCGATGCTTCACTTCAGGTTTACTGTATCACTTGGACCTTCTTATTGACGATGAAACACAGAAATTGCATCGGAATTAAATAGAAAAGGCACAATGACGACTTAAGTACAAGAAGACTGACTCTTCTTACTGTCTACGTTTTGAACCATTCCTGTGACACTAGTTATAGATTCCGATGCTTCACTCCAGGTTTACTGTATCCCTTGGACGTTCTTATTGACGATGAAACACAGAAATTGCATCGGAATTAAATAGAAAAGGCACAATGCCGACTTAAGTCAAAGAAGACTGACTTTTGATACTGACTATGTTTTGAACCATTCCTGTGTCACTAGTTATAGATTCCGATGCTTCACTTCAGGTTTACTGTATCCCTTGGACTTTCTTATTGACGATGAAACACAGAAATTGCATCGGAATTAAATACAAAAGGCACAATGCCGAATTAAGTACAAGAAGACTGATTCTTCTTACTGGGTATGCTTTGAACCATTCCTGTGACGCTAGTTATAGATTCCGATGCTTCACTTCAGGTTTACTGTATCACTTGGACCTTCTTATTGACGATGAAACACAGAAATTGCATCGGAATTAAATAGAAAAGGCACAATGACGACTTAAGTACAAGAAGACTGACTCTTCTTACTGTCTACGTTTTGAACCATTCCTGTGACACTAGTTATAGATTCCGATGCTTCACTCCAGGTTTACTGTATCCCTTGGACGTTCTTATTGACGATGAAACACAGAAATTGCATCGGAATTAAATAGAAAAGGCACAATGCCGACTTAAGTACAAGAAGACTGGCTCTTCTCACTGACTAAGTTTTGAACCATTCCTGTGACACTAGTTATAGATTCCGATGCTTCACTTCAGGTTTACTGTATCCCGTGGACCTTCTTATTGACGATGAAACACAGAAATTGCATCGGAAGTAAATACAAAAGGCACAATGCCGACTTAAGTACAAGAAGACTGACTCTTCCTACAGTCTATGTTTTGAACTATTCCTGTGACACTAGTTATAGAATCCGATGCTTCACTTCAGGTTTACTGAATCCCTTGGACCTGCTTATTGACGATGAAACACAGAAATTGCATCGGAATTAAATAGAAAAGGCACAATGCCGACTTAAGTACAAGAAGACTGACTCTTCTTACGGTCTATGTCTTGAACCATTCCTGGGACACTAGTAATAGATTCCGATGCTTCACACCAGGTTTACTGTATCCCGTGGACCTTCTTATTGACGATGAAACACCGAAATTGCATAGGAATTAAATAGAAAAGGCACAATGCCGACTTAAGTACAAGAAGACTGACTTTTGTTACTGACTATGTTTTGAACCATTCCTGTGACACTAGTTTTAGATTCCGATGCATCACTTCAGTTTTACTGTATCCCCCTGACATACTTATTGACGATGAATTACATAAATTGAGTCGGAATTAAATACAAAAGGCACAATGCCGACTTAAGTACAAGTAGACTATCTCTTCCTACTGTCTATGTTTTGAACCATTCCTGTGACACTAGTTATAAAATTCCGATGCTTCACTTCAGGTTTACTGTATCCCTTGGACTTTCGTATTGACGATGAGACAAAGAAATTGCATTGGAATTAAATAGAAAAGGTACAATGCCGACTTAAGTACAAGAAGACTGATTCTTCCTACTGTCTATGTTTTGAACAATTCCTGTGACACTAGTTTTAGATTCCGATGCTTCACGTCAGTTTTACTGTACCCTCTGACCTACTTATTGACGATGAAACACAGAAATTGAATCGGAATTAAATACAAAAGGTACAATGCCGACTTAAGTACAAGAAGACTGACTCTTCCTACTGTCTATGCTTTGAACCATTCCTGTGACACTAGTTATAGATTCCGATGCTTCACTTCAGGTTTACTGTATCCCTTGGACATTCTTATTGACGATGAAACACAGAAATTGCATCGGAATTAATAACAAAAGGCACAATGCCGACTTAAGTACAAGAAGACTGACTCTTCTTACTGGCTATGTTTTGAACCATTCCTGTGGCACTAGTTATAGACTCCGATGCTTCACCTCAGGTTTGCTGAATCCCTTGGGCCTTTTTATTGACGATGAAACACAGAAATTGCATCGGAATTAAATACAAAAGGCACAATGCCGAATTAAGTACAAGAAGAATGACTCTTCTTACTTTGTATGCTTTGAGCATTCCTGTGACGCAAGTTACAGATTCCGATGCTTCACCTCAGGTTTACTGTATCACTTGGACCTTCTTATTGACAATGAAACACAGAAATTGCATCGGAATTAAATAGAAAAGGCACAATGACGACTTAAGTACAAGAGGACTGACTCTTCTTACTGTCTACGTTTTGAACCATTCCTGTGACACTAGTTATAGATTCCGATGCTTCACTTCAGGTTTACTGTATCCCTTGGACATTCTTATTGACGATGAAACACAGAAATTGCATGGGAATTAATAACAAAAGACACAATGCAGACTTAAGTACAAGAAGGCTGACTCTTCTTACTGGCTATGTTTTGAACCATTCCTGTGACACTAGTTATAGACTCCGATGCTTCACTTCAGGTTTGCTGAATCCCTTGAACCTTCTTATTGACGATGAAACACATAAATTGCATCGGAATTAAATACAAAAGGCACAATGCCGACTTAAGTACAAGAAGACTGACCCTTCCTACTGTCTATGTTTTGAACTATTCCTGTGATACTAGTTATAGATTCCGATGCTTCACTTCAGGTTTACTGAATCCCTTGGACCTGCTTATTGACGATGAAACAAAGAAATTGCATCGGAATTAAATACAAAAGGCACAATGCCGACTTAAGTACAAGAAGACTGATTCTTCTTACGGTCTATGTTTTGAACCATTCCTGTGACACTAGTAATAGATTCCGATGCTTCACACCAGGTTTACTGTATCCCGTGGACTTTCTTATTGACGATGAAACACCGAAATTGCATCGGAATTAAATAGAAAAGGCACAATGCCGACTTAAGTCAAAGAAGACTGGCTTTTGATACTGACTATGTTTTGAACCATTCCTGTGTCACTAGTTATAGATTCCGATGCTTCACTTCAGGTTTACTGTATCCCTTGGACTTTCTTATTGACGATGAAACACAGAAATTGCATCGGAATTAAATACAAAAGGCACAATGCCGAATTAAGTACAAGAAGACTGATTCTTCTTACTGGGTATGCTTTGAACCATTCCTGTGACGCTAGTTATAGATTCCGATGCTTCACTTCAGGTTTACTGTATCACTTGGACCTTCTTATTGACGATGAAACACAGAAATTGCATCGGAATGAAATAGAAAAGGCACAATGACGACTTAAGTACAAGAAGACTGACTCTTCTTACTGTCTACGTTTTGAACCATTCCTGTGACACTAGTTATAGATTCCGATGCTTCACTCCAGGTTTACTGTATCCCTTGGACGTTCTTATTGACGATGAAACACAGAAATTGCATCGGAATTAAATAGAAAAGGCACAATGCCGACTTAAGTACAAGAAGACTGGCTCTTCTCACTGACTAAGTTTTGAACCATTCCTGTGACACTAGTTATAGATTCCGATGCTTCACTTCAGGTTTACTGTATCCCGTGGACCTTCTTATTGACGATGAAACACAGAAATTGCATCGGAATTAAATACAAAAGGCACAATGCCGACTTAAGTACAAGAAGACTGACTCTTCTTACGGTCTATGTCTTGAACCATTCCTGGGACACTAGTAATAGATTCCGATGCTTCACACCAGGTTTACTGTATCCCGTGGACCTTCTTATTGACGATGAAACACCGAAATTGCATAGGAATTAAATAGAAAAGGCACAATGCCGACTTAAGTACAAGAAGACTGACTTTTGTTACTGACTATGTTTTGAACCATTCCTGTGACACTAGTTTTAGATTCCGATGCATCACTTCAGTTTTACTGTATCCCCCTGACATACTTATTGACGATGAAATACATAAATTGAGTCGGAATTAAATACAAAAGGCACAATGCCGACTTAAGTACAAGTAGACTATCTCTTCCTACTGTCTATGTTTTGAACCATTCCTGTGACACTAGTTATAAAATTCCGATGCTTCACTTCAGGTTTACTGTATCCCTTGGACTTTCGTATTGACGATGAGACAAAGAAATTGCATTGGAATTAAATAGAAAAGGTACAATGCCGACTTAAGTACAAGAAGAATGATTCTTCCTACTGTCTATGTTTTGAACAATTCCTGTGACACTAGTTTTAGATTCCGATGCTTCACGTCAGTTTTACTGTACCCTCTGACCTACTTATTGACGATGATACACAGAAATTTAATCGGAATTAAATACAAAAGGTACAATGCCGACTTAAGTACAAGAGGACTGACTCTTCCTACTGTCTATGTTTTGAACCATTCCTGTGACACTAGTTATAGATTCCGATGCTTCACTTCAAGTTTTTTGTATCCCTTGGACATTCTTATTGACGATGAAACACAGAAATTGCATCGGAATTAATAACAAAAGGCACAATGCCGACATAAGTACAAGAAGACTGACTCTTCTTACTGGCTATGTTTTGAACCATTCCTGTGACACTAGTTATAGACTCCGATGCTTCACTTCAGGTTTGCTGAATCCCTTGAACCTTCTTATTGACGATGAAACACAGAAATTGCATCGGAATTAAATACAAAAGGCACAATGCCGACTTAAGTACAAGAAGACTGACCCTTCCTACTGTCTATGTTTTGAACTATTCCTGTGACACTAGTTATAGATTCCGATGCTTCACTTCAGGTTTACTGAATCCCTTGGACCTGCTTATTGACGATGAAACACAGAAATTGCATCGGAATTAAATACAAAAGGCACAATGCCGACTTAAGTACAAGAAGACTGATTCTTCTTACGGTCTATGTTTTGAACCATTCCTGTGACACTAGTAATAGATTCCGATGCTTCACACCAGGTTTACTGTATCCCGTGGACTTTCTTATTGACGATGAACCACCGAAATTGCATCGGAATTAAATAGAAAAGGCACAATGCCGACTTAAGTCAAAGAAGACTGACTTTTGATACTGACTATGTTTTGAACCATTCCTGTGTCACTAGTTATAGATTCCGATGCTTCACTTCAGGTTTACTGTATCCCTTGGACTTTCTTATTGACGATGAAACACAGAAATTGCATCGGAATTAAATACAAAAGGCACAATGCCGAATTAAGTACAAGAAGACTGATTCTTCTTACTGGGTATGCTTTGAACCATTCCTGTGACGCTAGTTATAGATTCCGATGCTTCACTTCAGGTTTACTGTATCACTTGGACCTTCTTATTGACGATGAAACACAGAAATTGCATCGGAATTAAATAGAAAAGGCACAATGACGACTTAAGTACAAGAAGACTGACTCTTCTTACTGTCTACGTTTTGAACCATTCCTGTGACACTAGTTATAGATTCCGATGCTTCACTCCAGGTTTACTGTATCCCTTGGACGTTCTTATTGACGATGAAACACAGAAATTGCATCGGAATTAAATAGAAAAGGCACAATGCCGACTTAAGTCAAAGAAGACTGACTTTTGATACTGACTATGTTTTGAACCATTCCTGTGTCACTAGTTATAGATTCCGATGCTTCACTTCAGGTTTACTGTATCCCTTGGACTTTCTTATTGACGATGAAACACAGAAATTGCATCGGAATTAAATACAAAAGGCACAATGCCGAATTAAGTACAAGAAGACTGATTCTTCTTACTGGGTATGCTTTGAACCATTCCTGTGACGCTAGTTATAGATTCCGATGCTTCACTTCAGGTTTACTGTATCACTTGGACCTTCTTATTGACGATGAAACACAGAAATTGCATCGGAATTAAATAGAAAAGGCACAATGACGACTTAAGTACAAGAAGACTGACTCTTCTTACTGTCTACGTTTTGAACCATTCCTGTGACACTAGTTATAGATTCCGATGCTTCACTCCAGGTTTACTGTATCCCTTGGACGTTCTTATTGACGATGAAACACAGAAATTGCATCGGAATTAAATAGAAAAGGCACAATGCCGACTTAAGTCAAAGAAGACTGACTTTTGATACTGACTATGTTTTGAACCATTCCTGTGTCACTAGTTATAGATTCCGATGCTTCACTTCAGGTTTACTGTATCCCTTGGACTTTCTTATTGACGATGAAACACAGAAATTGCATCGGAATTAAATACAAAAGGCACAATGCCGAATTAAGTACAAGAAGACTGATTCTTCTTACTGGGTATGCTTTGAACCATTCCTGTGACGCTAGTTATAGATTCCGATGCTTCACTTCAGGTTTACTGTATCACTTGGACCTTCTTATTGACGATGAAACACAGAAATTGCATCGGAATTAAATAGAAAAGGCACAATGACGACTTAAGTACAAGAAGACTGACTCTTCTTACTGTCTACGTTTTGAACCATTCCTGTGACACTAGTTATAGATTCCGATGCTTCACTCCAGGTTTACTGTATCCCTTGGACGTTCTTATTGACGATGAAACACAGAAATTGCATCGGAATTAAATAGAAAAGGCACAATGCCGACTTAAGTACAAGAAGACTGGCTCTTCTCACTGACTAAGTTTTGAACCATTCCTGTGACACTAGTTATAGATTCCGATGCTTCACTTCAGGTTTACTGTATCCCGTGGACCTTCTTATTGACGATGAAACACAGAAATTGCATCGGAAGTAAATACAAAAGGCACAATGCCGACTTAAGTACAAGAAGACTGACTCTTCCTACAGTCTATGTTTTGAACTATTCCTGTGACACTAGTTATAGAATCCGATGCTTCACTTCAGGTTTACTGAATCCCTTGGACCTGCTTATTGACGATGAAACACAGAAATTGCATCGGAATTAAATAGAAAAGGCACAATGCCGACTTAAGTACAAGAAGACTGACTCTTCTTACGGTCTATGTCTTGAACCATTCCTGGGACACTAGTAATAGATTCCGATGCTTCACACCAGGTTTACTGTATCCCGTGGACCTTCTTATTGACGATGAAACACCGAAATTGCATAGGAATTAAATAGAAAAGGCACAATGCCGACTTAAGTACAAGAAGACTGACTTTTGTTACTGACTATGTTTTGAACCATTCCTGTGACACTAGTTTTAGATTCCGATGCATCACTTCAGTTTTACTGTATCCCCCTGACATACTTATTGACGATGAATTACATAAATTGAGTCGGAATTAAATACAAAAGGCACAATGCCGACTTAAGTACAAGTAGACTATCTCTTCCTACTGTCTATGTTTTGAACCATTCCTGTGACACTAGTTATAAAATTCCGATGCTTCACTTCAGGTTTACTGTATCCCTTGGACTTTCGTATTGACGATGAGACAAAGAAATTGCATTGGAATTAAATAGAAAAGGTACAATGCCGACTTAAGTACAAGAAGACTGATTCTTCCTACTGTCTATGTTTTGAACAATTCCTGTGACACTAGTTTTAGATTCCGATGCTTCACGTCAGTTTTACTGTACCCTCTGACCTACTTATTGACGATGAAACACAGAAATTGAATCGGAATTAAATACAAAAGGTACAATGCCGACTTAAGTACAAGAAGACTGACTCTTCCTACTGTCTATGCTTTGAACCATTCCTGTGACACTAGTTATAGATTCCGATGCTTCACTTCAGGTTTACTGTATCCCTTGGACATTCTTATTGACGATGAAACACAGAAATTGCATCGGAATTAATAACAAAAGGCACAATGCCGACTTAAGTACAAGAAGACTGACTCTTCTTACTGGCTATGTTTTGAACCATTCCTGTGGCACTAGTTATAGACTCCGATGCTTCACTTCAGGTTTGCTGAATCCCTTGGGCCTTCTTATTGACGATGAAACACAGAAATTGCATCGGAATTAAATACAAAAGGCACAATGCCGAATTAAGTACAAGAAGAATGACTCTTCTTACTTTGTATGCTTTGAGCATTCCTGTGACGCAAGTTACAGATTCCGATGCTTCACCTCAGGTTTACTGTATCACTTGGACCTTCTTATTGACAATGAAACACAGAAATTGCATCGGAATTAAATAGAAAAGGCACAATGACGACTTAAGTACAAGAGGACTGACTCTTCTTACTGTCTACGTTTTGAACCATTCCTGTGACACTAGTTATAGATTCCGATGCTTCACTTCAGGTTTACTGTATCCCTTGGACATTCTTATTGACGATGAAACACAGAAATTGCATGGGAATTAATAACAAAAGACACAATGCAGACTTAAGTACAAGAAGGCTGACTCTTCTTACTGGCTATGATTTGAACCATTCCTGTGACACTAGTTATAGACTCCGATGCTTCACTTCAGGTTTGCTGAATCCCTTGAACCTTCTTATTGACGATGAAACACAGAAATTGCATCGGAATTAAATACAAAAGGCACAATGCCGACTTAAGTACAAGAAGACTGACCCTTCCTACTGTCTATGTTTTGAACTATTCCTGTGATACTAGTTATAGATTCCGATGCTTCACTTCAGGTTTACTGAATCCCTTGGACCTGCTTATTGACGATGAAACAAAGAAATTGCATCGGAATTAAATACAAAAGGCACAATGCCGACTTAAGTACAAGAAGACTGATTCTTCTTACGGTCTATGTTTTGAACCATTCCTGTGACACTAGTAATAGATTCCGATGCTTCACACCAGGTTTACTGTATCCCGTGGACTTTCTTATTAACGATGAAACACCGAAATTGCATCGGAATTAAATAGAAAAGGCACAATGCCGACTTAAGTCAAAGAAGACTGGCTTTTGATACTGACTATGTTTTGAACCATTCCTGTGTCACTAGTTATAGATTCCGATGCTTCACTTCAGGTTTACTGTATCCCTTGGACTTTCTTATTGACGATGAAACACAGAAATTGCATCGGAATTAAATACAAAAGGCACAATGCCGAATTAAGTACAAGAAGACTGATTCTTCTTACTGGGTATGCTTTGAACCATTCCTGTGACGCTAGTTATAGATTCCGATGCTTCACTTCAGGTTTACTGTATCACTTGGACCTTCTTATTGACGATGAAACACAGAAATTGCATCGGAATTAAATAGAAAAGGCACAATGACGACTTAAGTACAAGAAGACTGACTCTTCTTACTGTCTACGTTTTGAACCATTCCTGTGACACTAGTTATAGATTCCGATGCTTCACTCCAGGTTTACTGTATCCCTTGGACGTTCTTATTGACGATGAAACACAGAAATTGCATCGGAATTAAATAGAAAAGGCACAATGCCGACTTAAGTACAAGAAGACTGGCTCTTCTCACAGACTAAGTTTTGAACCATTCCTGTGACACTAGTTATAGATTCCGATGCTTCACTTCAGGTTTACTGTATCCCGTGGACCTTCTTATTGACGATGAAACACAGAAATTGCATGGGAAGTAAATACAAAAGGCACAATGCCGACTTAAGTACAAGAAGACTGACTCTTCCTACAGTCTATGTTTTGAACTATTCCTGTGACACTAGTTATAGAATCCGATGCTTCACTTCAGGTTTACTGAATCCCTTGGACCTGCTTATTGACGATGAAACACAGAAATTGCATCGGAATTAAATACAAAAGGCACAATGCCGACTTAAGTACAAGAAGACTGACTCTTCTTACGGTCTATGTCTTGAACCATTCCTGGGACACTAGTAATAGATTCCGATGCTTCACACCAGGTTTACTGTATCCCGTGGACCTTCTTATTGACGATGAAACACCGAAATTGCATAGGAATTAAATAGAAAAGGCACAATGCCGACTTAAGTACAAGAAGACTGACTTTTGTTACTGACTATGTTTTGAACCATTCCTGTGACACTAGTTTTAGATTCCGATGCATCACTTCAGTTTTACTGTATCCCCCTGACATACTTATTGACGATGAAATACATAAATTGAGTCGGAATTAAATACAAAAGGCACAATGCCGACTTAAGTACAAGTAGACTATCTCTTCCTACTGTCTATGTTTTGAACCATTCCTGTGACACTAGTTATAAAATTCCGATGCTTCACTTCAGGTTTACTGTATCCCTTGGACTTTCGTATTGACGATGAGACAAAGAAATTGCATTGGAATTAAATAGAAAAGGTACAATGCCGACTTAAGTACAAGAAGACTGATTCTTCCTACTGTCTATGTTTTGAACAATTCCTGTGACACTAGTTTTAGATTCCGATGCTTCACGTCAGTTTTACTGTACCCTCTGACCTACTTATTGACGATGATACACAGAAATTGAATCGGAATTAAATACAAAAGGTACAATGCCGACTTAAGTACAAGAGGACTGACTCTTCCTACTGTCTATGTTTTGAACCATTCCTGTGACACTAGTTATAGATTCCGATGCTTCACTTCAAGTTTTTTGTATCCCTTGGACATTCTTATTGACGATGAAACACAGAAATTGCATCGGAATTAATAACAAAAGGCACAATGCCGACATAAGTACAAGAAGACTGACTCTTCTTACTGGCTATGTTTTGAACCATTCCTGTGACACTAGTTATAGACTCCGATGCTTCACTTCAGGTTTGCTGAATCCCTTGGGCCTTCTTATTGACGATGAAACACAGAAATTGCATCGGAATTAAATACAAAAGGCACAATGCCGAATTAAGTACAAGAAGACTGACTCCTCTTACTGTGTATGCTTTGAACCATTCCTGTGACGCAAGTTACAGATTCCGATGCTTCACTTCAGGTTTACTGTTTCACTTGGACCTTCTTATTGACAATGAAACACAGAAATTGCATCGGAATTAAATAGAAAAGGCACAATGACGACTTAAGTACAAGAAGACTGACTCCTCTTACTGTCTACGTTTTGAACCATTCCTGTGACACTAGTTATGGATTCCGATGCTTCACTCCAGGTTTACAGTATCCCTTGGACCTTCTTATTGACGATGAAACACAGAAATTGCATCGGAATTAAATAGAAAAGGCACAATGCCGACTTAAGTACAAGAATACTGGCTCTTCTCACTGACTAAGTTTTGAACCATTCCTGTGACACTAGTTATAGATTCCGATGCTTCACTTCAGGTTTACTGTATCCCGTGGACCTTCTTATTGACGATGAAACACAGAAATTGCATCGGAATTTAATACAAAAGGCACAATGCCGACTTAAGTACAAGAAGACTGACTCTTCCTACTGTCTATGCTTTGAACTATTCCTGTGACACTAGTTATAGATTCCGATGCTTCACTTCAGGTTTACTGAATCCCTTGGACCTGCTTATTGACGATGAAACACAGAAATTGCATCGGAATTAAATACAAAAGGCACAATGCCGACTTAAGTACAAGAAGACTGACTCTTCTTACGGTCTATGTTTTGAACCATTCCTGTGACACTAGTAATAGATTCCGATGCTTCACACCAGGTTTACTGTATCCCGTGGACCTTCTTATTGACGATGAAACAGCGAAATTGCATCGGAATTAAATAGAAAAGGCACAATGCCGACTTAAGTACAAGAAGACTGACTTTTGTTACTGACTATGTTTTGAACCATTCCTGTGTCACTAGTTATAGATTCCGATGCTTCACATCAGGTTTACTGTATCCCTTGGACTTTCTTATTGACGATGAAACACAGAAATTGCATCGGAATTAAATACAAAAGGCACAATGCCGACTTAAGTACATGAAAACTGACTCTTCTTACTGACTATGTTTTGAACCATTCCTGTGACACTAGTTATAGATTCCGATGCTTCACTTCAGGTTTACTCTATACCTTGGATCTTCTTATTGACGAAGAAACACAGAAATTGCATCGGAATTAAATACAAAAGGCACAACGCCGACTTAAGGACAAGAAGACTGACTCTTCTTACTGACTATGTTTTGACCATTCCTGTGACACTAGTTATAGATTGCGATGCTTCACTTCATGTTTACTGTATCCCTCTGACCTTCTTATTGACGATGAAACACAGAAATTGCATCGGAATTAAATAGAAAAGGCACAATGCCGACTTAAGTACAAGAAGACTGGCTCTTCTTACTGTCTATGTTTTGAACCATTCCTGTGACACTAGTTATAGATTCCGATGCTTCACTTCAGATTTACTGTATCACTTGGACCTTCTTATAGACGATGAAACACAGAAATTGCATCGGAATTAAATACAAAATGCTAAATGCCGACTTAAATACAAGAAGACTGACTCTTCCTTCTGTCTATGCTTTGAACCATTCCTGTGACACTAGTTTTAGATTCCGATGCTTCACTTCAGCATTACTGTATCCCTCTGACCTTCTTATTGGCGATGAATCACAGAAATTGCATCGGAATTAAATACAAAAGGGAAAATGCCGACTTAGGTACAAGAAGACTGACGCTTCCTACTGTCTACGTTTTGAACCATTCCTGTGACACTAGTTATAGATTCAAATGCTTCACTTCTGGTTTACTGACGCCCTTGGACATTCTTATTGACGATGAAGCACATAAATTGCATCGGAATTAAATACAAAGGATCAATGCCGACTTAAGTACAAGAAGACTGACTCTTCCTACTGTCTATGTTTGAACCATTCCTGTGACACTAGTTTTAGATTCCGATGCATCACTTCAGTTTTACTGTATCCCCCTGACATACTTATTGACGATGAAATACATAAATTGAATCGGAATTAAATACAAAAGGCACAATGCCGACTTAAGTACAAGAAGACTATCTCTTCCTACTGTCTATGTTTTGAACCATTCCTGTGACACTAGTTAAAAAATGCCGATGCTTCACTTCAGGTTTACTGTATCCCTTGGACTTTCGTATTGACGATGAGACAAAGAAATTGCATTGGAATTAAATAGAAAAGGTACAATGCCGACTTAAGTACAGGAAGACTGATTCTTCCTATTGTCTATGTTTTGAACAATTCCTGTGACACTAGTTTTAGATTCCGATGCTTCACGTCAGTTTTACTGTACCCTCTGACCTACTTATTGACAATGAAACACAGAAATTGAATCGGAATTAAATACAAAAGGTACAATGCCGACTTAAGTACAAGAGGACTGACTCTTCCTACTGTCTATGTTTTGAACCATTCCTGTGACACTAGTTATAGATTCCGATGCTTCACTTCAAGTTTTTTGTATCCCTTGGACATTCTTATTGACGATGAAACACAGAAATTGTATCGGAATTAATAACAAAAGGCACAATGCCGACATAAGTACAAGAAGACTGACTCTTCTTACTGGCTATGTTTTGAACCATTCCTGTGACACTAGTTATAGACTCCGATGCTTCACTTCAGGTTTGCTGAATCCCTTGGGCCTTCTTATTGACGATGAAACACAGAAGTTGCATCGGAATTAAATACAAAAGGCACAATGCCGAATTAAGTACAAGAAGACTGACTCCTCTTACTGTGTATGCTTTGAACCATTCCTGTGACGCAAGTTACAGATTCCGATGCTTCACTTCAGGTTTACTGTATCACTTGGACCTTCTTATTGACAATGAAACACAGAAATTGCATCGGAATTAAATAGAAAAGGCACAATGACGACTTAAGTACAAGAAGACTGACTCCTCTTACTGTCTACGTTTTGAACCATTCCTGTGACACTAGTTGTAGATTCCGATGCTTCACTCCAGGTTTACTGTATCCCTTGGACCTTCTTATTGACGATGAAACACAGAAATTGCATCGGAATTAAATAGAAAAGGCACAATGCCGACTTAAGTACAAGAAGACTGGCTCTTCTCACTGACTAAGTTTTGAACCATTCCTGTGACACTAGTTATAGATTCCGATGCTTCACTTCAGGTTTACTGTATCCCGTGGACCTTCTTATTGACGATGAAACACAGAAATTGCATCGGAATTAAATACAAAAGGCACAATGCCGACTTAAGTACAAGAAGACTGACTCTTCCTACTGTCTATGTTTTGAACTATTCCTGTGACACTAGTTATAGATTCCGATGCTTCACTTCAGATTTACTGAATCCCTTGGACCTGCTTATTGACGATGAAACACAGAAATTGCATCGGAATTAAATACAAAAGGCACAATGCAAACTTAAGTACAAGAAGACTGACTCTTCTTACGGTCTATGTTTTGAACCATTCCTGTGACACTAGTAATAGATTCCGATGCTTCACACCAGGTTTACTGTATCCCGTGGACCTTCTTATTGACGATGAAACAACGAATTTGCAACGGAATTAAATAGAAAAGGCACAATGCCGACTTAAGTACAAGAAGACTGACTTTTGTTACTGACTATGTTTGAACCATTCCTGTGTCACTAGTTATGGATTCCGATGCTTCACATCAGGTTTACTGTATCCCTTGGACTTCCTTATTGACGATGAAACACAGAAATTGCATCGGAATTAAATACAAAAGGCACAATGCCGACTTAAGTACATGAAAACTGACTCTTCTTACTGACTATGTTTTGAACCATTCCTGTGACACTAGTTATAGATTCCGATGCTTCACTTCAGGTTTACTGTATACCTTGGATCTTCTTATTGACGAAGAAACACAGAAATTGCATCGGAATTAAATACAAAAGGCACAACGCCGACATAAGGACAAGAAGACTGACTCTTCTTACTGACTATGTTTTGACCATTCCTGTGACACTAGTTATAGATTCCGATGCTTCACTTCATGTTTACTGTATCCCTCTGACCTTCTTATTGACGATGAAACACAGAAATTGCATCGGAATTAAATAGAAAAGGCACAATGCCGACTTAAGTACAAGAAGACTGGCTCTTCTTACTGTCTATGTTTTGAACCATTCCTGTGACACTAGTTATAGATTCCGATGCTTCACTTCAGGTTTACTGTATCACTTGGACCTTCTTATAGACGATGAAACACAGAAATTGCATCGGAATTAAATACAAAATGCTAAATGCCGACATAAATACAAGAAGACTGACTCTTCCTTCTGTCTATGCTTTGAACCATTCCTGTGACACTAGTTTTAGATTCCGATGCTTCACTTCTGCATTACTGTATCCCTCTGACCTTCTTATTGGCGATGAATCACAGAAATTGCATCGGAATTAAATACAAAAGGCAAAATGCCGACTTAGGTACAAGAAGACTGACGCTTCCTACTGTCTACGTTTTGAACCATTCCTGTGACACTAGTTATAGATTAAGATGCTTCACTTCTGGTTTACTGACTCCCTTGGACATTCTTATTGACGATGAAACACATAAATTGCATCGGAATTAAATACAAAGGATCAATGCCGACTTAAGTACAAGAAGACTGACTCTTCCTACTGTCTATGTTTGAACCATTCCTGTGACACTAGTTATAGATTCCGATGCTCACTTCAGGTTTACTGTATCCCTTGGACCTTCCTATTGACGATGAAACACAGAAATTGCATCGGAATTAAATAGAAAAGGCACAATGCCGACTTAAGTACAAGAAGACTGACTCATGTTACTGACTATGTTTTGAACCATTCCTGTGACACTAGTTATAGATTCCGATGCTTCACTTCAGGTTTACTGTATCCCTTGGACCTTCTTGTTGACGATGAAGCACAGAAATTGCATCGGAATCAAATAGAAAAGGCACAATGCCGACCTAAGTACAAGAGGACTGATTCTTCCTACTGTCTATGTTTTGAACCATTCCTGTGACACTAGTTTTAGATTCCGATGCTTCACTTCTGGTTTGCTGAATCCCTTGGACCTTCGTATTGACGATGAAACACAGAAATTGCATCGGAATTAAATACAAAAGGCACAATGCCGAATTAAGTACAAGAAGACTGACTCTTCCTACTGTCTAAGTTTGAACCATTCCTGTGACACTAGTTATAGACTCCGATGCTTCACTTCAGGTTTGCTGAATCCCTTGGTCCTTCGTATTGACGATGAAACACAGAAATTGCATCGGAATTAAATACAAAATGCACAATGCCGAATGAAGTACAAGAAAACTGACTCTTCTTACTGTGTATGTTTTGAACCATTCCTGTGATCCAAGTTATAGATTCCGATGCTTCACTTCAGGTTTACTGTATCCCTCTGACCTTCTTCTTGACGATGAATCACAGAAATTGCATCGGAATTAAATACAAAAGGCAAAATGCCGACTTAGGTACAAGAAGACTGACTCTTCCTACTGTCTATGCTTTTGAACCATTCCTGTGACACTAGTTATAGAGTCAGATGCTTCACTTCTGGTTTACTGAATCCCTTGGACCTTCTTATTGACGATGAAACACATAAATTGCATCGGAATTAAATACAAAAGAAACAATGCCGACTTAAGTACAAGAAGACTGACTCATCCTACTGTCTATGTTTTGAACCATTCCTGTGACACTAGTTTTAGATTCCGATGCATCACTTCAGTTTTACTGTATCCCACTGACATACTTATTGACGATGAAATACAGAAATTGAATCGGAATTAAATAGAAAAGGCACAATGCCGACTTAAGTACAATAAGACTATCTCTTCCTAGTGTCTATGTTTTGAACCATTCCTGTGACACTAGTTATAAAATTCCGATGCTTCACTTCAGGTTTACTGTATCACTTGGACTTTCGTATTGACGATGAGACACGGAAATTGCATTGGAATTAAATAGAGAAGGCACAATGCCGACTTAAGTACAAGAAGACTGATTCTTCCTACTGTCTATGTTTTGAACAATTCCTGTGACACTAGTTTTAGATTCCGATGCTTCACTTCAGTTTTACTGTACCCTCTGACCTACTTATTGACGATGAAAGACAGAAATTGAATCGGAATTAAATACAAAAGGTACAATGCCGACTTAAGTACAAGAAGACTGACTCTTCCTACTGTCTATGTTTTGAACCATTCCTGTGACACTAGTTATAGATTCCGATGCTTCACTTCAGGTTTACTGTATCCCTTGGACATTCTTATTGACGATGAAACACAGAAATTGCATCGGAATTAATAACAAAAGGCACAATGCCGACTTAAGTACAAGAAGACTGACTCTTCCCACTGTCTATGTTTTGAACTATTCCTGTGACACTAGTTATAGATTCCGATGCTTCTCTTCAGGTTTACTGTATACCTTGGATCATCTTATTGACGAAGAAACACAGAAATTGCATCGGAATTAAATACAAAAGAAACAATGCCGACTTAAGTACAAGAAGACTGACTCATCCTACTGTCTATGCTTTGAACCATTCCTGTGACACTAGTTTTAGATTCCGATGCTTCACTTCAGGTTTACTGTATCCCTCTGACCTTCTTATTGGCGATGAATCACAGAAATTGCATCGGAATTAAATACAAAAGGCAAAATGCCGACTTAGGTACAAGAAGACTGACGCTTCCTACTGTCTATGTTTGAACCATTCCTGTGACACTAGTTATAGATTCCGATGCTCACTTCAGGTTTACTGTATCCCTTGGACCTTCCTGTTGACGATGAAACACAGAAATTGCATCGGAATTAAATCGAAAAGGCACAATGCCGACTTAAGTACAAGAAGACTGACTCATGTTACTGACTATGTTTTGAACCATTCCTGTGACACTAGTTATAGATTCCGATGCTTCACTTCAGGTTTACTGTATCCCTTGGACCTTCTTATTGACGATGAAACACAGAAATTGCATCGGAATCAAATAGAAAAGGCACAATGCCGACTTAAGTACAAGAGGACTGATTCTTCCTACTGTCTATGTTTTGAACCATTCCTGTGACACTAGTTTTAGATTCCGATGATTCACTTCTGGTTTGCTGAATCCCTTGGACCTTCGTATTGACGATGAAACACAGAAATTGCATCGGAATTAAATACAAAAGGCACAATGCCGAATTAAGTACAAGAACACTGACTCTTCTTACTGTCTATGGTTTGAACGATTCCTGTGACACTAGTTATAGATTCCGATGCTTCACTTCAGGTTTACTGTATCACGTGGACCTTCTTATTGACGACGAAACACAGAAATTGCGCCGGAATTAAATAGAAAAGGCACAATGCCGACTTAAGTACAAGAAGACTATCTCTTCCTACTGTCTATGTTTTGAACCATTCCTGTGACACTAGTTACAGATTCCGATGCTTCATTTCAGGTTTACTGTATCCCTTGGACCTTCTTATTGACGATAAAAACACAGAAATTGCATCGGAATCAAATAGAAAAGGCACAATGCTGACTTAAGTACAAGAAGACTGATTCTTCCTACTGTCTATGTTATGAACCATTCCTGTGACACTAGTTTTAGATTCCGATGCTTCACTTCTGGTTTGCTGAATCCCTTGGACCTTCGTATTGACGGTAAAACACAGAAATTGCATCGGAAATAATTACAAAAGGCACAATGCCGAATTAAGTACAAGAAGACTGACTCTTCCTACTGTCTATGTTTGTACAATTCCTGTGACGCTAGTTATAGATTCCGATGCTTCACTTCAGGTTTACTGTATCACTTGGACCATCTTATTGAGACGAAACACAGAAATAGCGTCGGAATTAAATAAAAAAGGCACAATGCCGACTTAAGTACAAGAAGACTATCACTTCCTACTGTCTGTGATTTGTACCATTCCTGTGACACAAGCTATAGATTCCGATGCTTCACTTCAGGTTTACTGTATCCGTTGGACCTTCTTATTGACGATGATGCACAGAAATTGCATCGGAATTATATACAAAAAGCATAATGTCGACTTAAGTACAAGAAGACTGACTCTTCTTACTGACTATGTATTGAACCATTCCTGTGACACTAGTTGTAGATTCTGATGCTTCACTTCTGGTTTACTATATCCCTTGGACCTTCTTATTGACGATGAAACACAGATATTGCATCGGAATTTAATACAAAAGGCACAATGCCGACTTAAGTACAAGAAGACTGACTCTTCTTACTGACTATGTTTTGAACCGTTCCTGTGACACTAATTATAGATTCCGATGCTCCACTTCCGGTTTACTGTATCCCGTGGACCTTCGTATTGACGATGAAACACAGAAATTGCATCGGAATTAAATACAAAAGGCACGATGCCGACTTTAGTACAAGATGACTGACTCTTCCTACTGTCTATGTTTTGAACCATTCCTGTGACATTAGTTATAGATTCCGATGCTTCACTTTAGGTTTACTGTATCCTTTACACCTTCTTATTGGCGACGAAACACAGAAACTGCATCGGAATTAAATAGAAAAGCACAATGCCGACTTAAGTACAAGAAGACTAACTCGTCTTACTGACTATGTTTTCAACCATTCCTGTGACACTAGTTAGAGATTCTGATGCTTCATTTCAGGTTTACTGTATCCCTATGACCTTCGTATTGACGATGAAACACAGTAATTGCTTCGAAATTAGATTGAAATGGGCACAATGCCGACTTAAGTACAAGAAGACTGACTCTTCTTACTGTCTATGTTTTGAACCATTCCTGTGACACTAGTTGTAGATTCCGATGCTTCACTTCAGGTTTACTGTAGACCTTGGACCTTCTTATTGACGATGAAACACAGAAATTGCATCGGAATTAAATAAAAAAGGCACAATGAAGATTAAGTACAAGAAGACTGACTCTTCTTACTGCCTACGATTTGAAAAATTCCTGTGACACTAGTTATAGATTCCGATGCTTCACTTCAGGTATACTGTGTCCCTCTGTCCTTCTTATTGACGAAGGAACACAGAAATAGCAACTGAATTAAATACAAAAGGCACAATGCTGACTTTAGTACAAGAAGACTGACTCTTCATACTGACTATGCTTTTGAACCATTCCTGTGACACTAGTTATAGATTACGATGCTTCACTTCAGATTTACTGTATCCCTTGGGCCTTCTTGTTGACGATGTAACACGGAAATTGCATCGGAATTAAATACAAAAGGCACAATGCCGACTTAAGTACAAGATGACTGATTCTTCTTACTGACTATGATTTTAACCATTCCTGTGACACTAGTTGTAGATTCCGATGCTTCACTTCAGGTTTACTGTATCCCTCTGACCTTCTTATTGACGATGAAACACAGAAATTGCATCGAAATGAAATAAAAAGGCACAATGCCGACTTAAGTACAAGGAGATTGACTCTTCCTACTGTCTATGATTTGAACCATTCCTGTGACACTATTTATAGATTCCGATGCTTCAGTTCAGGTTTACTGTATCCCTTGGACCTCCTTATTGACGATGAAACACAGAAATTGCAACGGATTTATATAGACAAAGCAAGATGCCGACTTTAGTACAAGAAGACTGACTCTCCTTACAGATTCTGTTTTGACCCATTCCTGTGACACTAGTTATAGATTTCGATGCTTCACCTTAGGTTTAATGTAACCCTCTGACCTTCTTATTGACGATGAAAAACAGAAACTGCATAGGAATTAAACAGAGATGCACAATGCCGACTTAAGTACAAGAAGGCTGACTCGTCTTACTGACTATGTTTTGAACCATTCCTGTGACACTAGTTAGAGATTGCGGTGCTTCATTTCAGGTTTAGTGTATCCCTATGATCTTCGTATTGACGATGAAACACAGTAATTGCATCGGAATTAAATTGAAAGGGCACAATGCCGACTTAAGTACAAGAAGACTGACTCTTCTTACTGACTATGCTTTGAACCATTCCTGTGACACTAGTTATAGATTCCGATGTTTCACTTCAGCTTTACTGTATCCCTTGGACCTTCTTATTGACGATGAAACACTGAAATTGCATCGGAAGTAAATTGAAAATGCATAATGACGACTTAAGTACAAGAAGACTGACTCTTCTTACTGACTATGTTTGGAACCATTCCTGTGACACTAGTTTTAGATTCCGATGCTTCACTTCAGGTATACTGTGTCCCTCTGTCCTTCTTATTGACGATGAAACATAGAAATAGCAACTGAATTAAATACAAAAGGCACAATGCCGACTTAAGTACAAGAAAACTGACTCTTCTTACTGACTATGCTTTTGAACCATTTCTGTGACACTAGTTATAGATTCCGATACTTCACTTCAGGTTTACTGTATCCCTTGAACCTTCTTATTGACGATGAAGCACGGAAATTGCATCGGAATTAAATACAAAAGGCACAATGCCGACTTAAGTACAAGTTGATTGATTCTTCTTACTGACTATGATTTTAACCATTCCTGTGACACTAGTTGTAGATTCCGATGCTTCACTTCAGGGGTACTGTATCCCTCTGAACTTCTTATTGACGATGAAATACAGAAATTGCATCGGCATGAAATACAAAAGGCACAATGCCGACTTAAGTACAAGAAGACTGACTCTTCCTACTGTCTATGATTTGAACCACTCCTGTGACACTATTTATAGATTCCGATGCTTCAGTTTAGGTTTACTGTATCCCTTGGACCTTCTTACTGACGATGAAAAACAGAAATTGCATCGGAATTAAATAGAAAAGGCACAATGCCGACTTTAGTACAAGAAGCCTGACTCTCCTTACTGACTATGTTTTGAACCATTCCTGTGACACTAGTTATAGATTTCGATGCTTCACCTCAGGTTTCATGTAACCCTCTGACCATCTTATTGACGATGAAACACAGAAATAGCATGGGAATTAAATAGAAATGCACAATGCCGACTTAAGTACAAGAAGGCTGACTCGTCTTACTGACTATGTTTTGAACCATTCCTGTGACACTAGTTAGCGATTGCGGTGCTTCATTTCAGTTTTACTGTATCACTATGACCTTCGTATTGACGATGAAACACAGTAATTGCATCGGAATTAAATTGAAAAGGGCACAATGCCGACTTAAGTACAAGAAGATTGACTCTTCTTACTGTCTATGTTTTGAACCATTCCTTTGACACTAGTTATAGATTCCGATGCTTCACTTCAGGTTTACTGTATGCCTTGGATCTTCTTACTGACGAAGAAACACAGAAATTGCATCGGAATGAAATACAAAAGGCACAACGCCGACTTAAGGACAAGAAGACTGACTCTTCTTACTGACTATGTTTTGACCATTCCTGTGACACTAGTTATAGATTCCGATGCTTCACTTCATGTTTACTGTATCCCTCTGACCTTCTTATTGACGATGAAACACAGAAATTGCATCGGAATTAAATAGAAAAGGCACAATGCCGACTTAAGTACAAGAAGACTGGCTCTTCTTACTGTCTATGTTTTGAACCATTCCTGTGACACTAGTTATAGATTCCGATGCTTCACTTCAGGTTTACTGTATCCCTTGGAACTTCTTATAGACGATGAAACACAGAAATTGCATCGGAATTAAATACAAAATGCTAAATGCCGACTTAAATACAAGAAGACTGACTCTTCCTTCTGTCTATGCTTTGAACCATTCCTGTGACACTAGTTTTAGATTCCTATGCTTCACTTCAGGTTTACTGTATCCCTCTGACCTTCTTATTGGCGATGAATCACATAAATTGCATCGGAATTAAATACAAAGGATCAATGCCGACTTAAGTACAAGAAGGCTGACTCTTCCTACTGTCTATGTTTGAACCGTTCCTGTGACACTAGTAATAGATTCCGATGCTTCACTTCAGGTTTACTGTATCACGTGGACCTTCTTATTGACGACGAAACACAGAAATTGCGCCGGAATTAAATAGAAAAGGCACAATGCCGACTTAAGTACAAGAAGACTATGTCTTCCTACTGTCTATGTTTTGAACCATTCCTGTGACACTAGTTATAGACTCCGATGCTTCACTTCAGGTTTACTGTATCCCCTGGACCTTCTTATTGACGATGAAACACAGAAATTGCATCGGAATCAAATAGAAAAGGCACAATGCCGACTTAAGTACAAGAAGACTGATTCTTCTTACTGTCTATGTTTTGAACCATTCCTGTGACACTAGTTTAGATTCCGATGCTTCACTTCTGGTTTGCTGAATCCCTTGGACCTTCGTATTGACGATGAAACACAAAAATTGCATCGGAAATAAATACAAAAGGCACAATGCCGAATTAAGTACAAGAAGACTGACTCTTCTTACTGTCTATGTTTGTACCATTCCTGTGACGCTAGTTATAGATTCCGATGCTTCACTTCAGGTTTACTGTATCACTTGGACCATCTTATTGAGACGAAACACAGAAATAGCGTCGGAATTAAATAAAAAAGGCACAATGCCGACTTAAGTACAAGAAGACTATCTCTTCCAACTGTCTATGATTTGTACCATTCCTGTGACACAAGTTATGGATTCCGATGCTTCACTTCAGGTTTACTGTATCCGTTGGACCTACTTATTGACGATGAAGCATAGAAATTGCATCGGAATTATATACAAAAGGCATAATGTCGACTCAAGTACAAGAAGACTTACTCCTCTTACTGACTATGTATTGAACTATTCCTGTGACACTAGTTGTAGATTCCGATGCTTCACTTCTGGTTTACTATATCCTTTGGACCTTCTTATTGACGATGAAACACAGATATTGCATCGGAATTTAATACAAAAGGCACAATGCCGACTTAAGTACAAGAAGACTGACTCTACTTACTGACTATGTTTTGAATCGTTCCTGTGACACTAATTATAGATTCCAATGCTCCACTTCAGGTTTACTGTATCCCTTGGACCTTCTTATTGACGATGAAACACAGAAATTGCATCGGAATTAAATACAAAAGGCACAATGCCGACTTAAGTACAAGAAGACTGACTCTTCCTACTGTCTATGCTTTGAACCATTCCTGTGACATTAGTTATAGATTCCGATGCTTCACTTTAGGTTTACTGTATCCTTTGCACCTTCTTATTGGCTACGAAACACAGAAACTGCATCGGAATTAAATAGAAAAGGCACAATGCCGACTTAAGATCAAGAAGACTGACTCTTCCAACTGTCGGTGTTTGAACCATTTCTGCGACACTAGTTATAGATTACGATGCTTCACCTCCGGTTTACTGTATCCCTCTGACCTTCTTATT
This sequence comes from Schistocerca piceifrons, assembly GCF_021461385.2. NCBI lineage: Eukaryota > Metazoa > Arthropoda > Insecta > Orthoptera > Acrididae > Schistocerca > Schistocerca piceifrons. The sequence goes on along the minus strand of NC_060141.1, from coordinate 850,577,030 downwards.
GACGATGAAACACAGAAATTGCATCGGAATTAAATAGAAAACGCATAATGCCGACTTAAGTACAAGAAGACTGACTCGTCTTACTGACTATGTTTTGAACCATTCCTGTGACACTAGTTAGAGATTCCGATGCTTCATTTCAGGTTTACTGTATCCCTATGACCTTCGTATTGACGATGAAACACAGTAATTGCTTCGGAATTAGATTGAAATGGGCACAATGCCGACTTAAGTACAAGAAGACTGACTCTTCTTACTGTCTATGTTTTGAACCATTCCTGTGACACTAGTTATAGATTCCGATGCTACACTTCAGGTTTACTGTAGACCTTGGACTTTCTTATTGGCGATGAAACACAGAAATTGCATCGGAATTAAATACAAAAGGCACAATGAAGAATAAGTACAACAAGACGGACCCTTCTTACCGTCTATGTTTTTAACCATTCCTGTGACAAAAGTTCTTGATTCCGATGGTTCACTTCAGGTTTACTGTATCCCTCTGACCATCTTATTGACGATGAAACACTGAAATTGAATCGGAATTAAATACAAAAGGCACAATGCCAACTTAAGTACAAGAAGACTGACTCTACTTACTGTCTATGGTTTGAACCATTCCTATGACACTAGTTATAGATTCCGATGCTTCACTTCAGGTTTACTGTATCACGTGGACCTTCTTATTGACGACGAAACACAGAAATTGCGCCGGAATTAAATAGAAAAAGCACAATGCCGACTTAAGTACAAGAAGACTGACTCTTGTTACTGACTATGTTTTGAACCATTCCTGTGACACTAGTTATAGATTCCGATGCTTCAATTCAAGTTTACTGAATCCCTCGGACCTTCTTATTGACGATGAAACACAGAAATTGCATCGGAATCAAATAGAAAAGGCACAATGCCGACTTAAGTACAAGAACACTGATTCTTCCTACTGTCTATGTTTTGAACCATTCCTGTGACACTAGTTTTAGATTCCGATGCTTCACTTCTGGTTTGCTGAATCCCTTGGACCTACGTATTGACGATGAAACACAGAAATTGCATCGGAATTAAATACAAAAGGCACAATGCCGAATTAAGTACAAGAAGACTGACTCTTCTTACTGTCTATGGTTTGAACCATTCCTGTGACACTAGATATAGATTCCGATGCTTCACTTCAGGTTTACTGTATCACGTGGACCTTCTTATTGACGACGAAACACAGAATTTGTGCCGGAATAAAATAGAAAAGGCACAATGCCGACTTAAGTACAAGAAGACTATCTCTTCCTACTGTCTATGTTTTGAACCATTCCTGTGACACTAATTATAGATTCCGATGCTTCACTTCAGGTTTACTGTATCCCTTGGACCTTCGTATTGACGATGAAACACAGAAATTGCATCGGAAATAAATACAAAAGGCCCAATGCCGAATTAAGTACAAGAAAACTGACTCTTCTTACTGTCTATGTTTGTACCATTCCTGTGACGCTAGTTATAGATTCCGATGCTTCACTTCAGGTTTACTGTATAACTTGGACAATCTTATTGAGACGAAACACAGAAATAGCGTCGGAATTAAATAAAAAAGGCACAATGCCGACTTAAGTACAAGAAGACTATCTCTTCCTACTGTCTATGATTTGTTCCATTCCTGTGACACAAGTTATAGATTCCGGTGCTTCACTTCAGGTTTACTGTATCCGTTGGACCTACTTATTGACGAAGGAACACAGATATTGCTTCGGAATTTAATACAAAAGGTACAATGCCGACTTAAGTACAAGAAGACTGACTCTTCTTACTGACTATGTTTTGAACCGTTCCTGTGACACTAATTATAGATTCCGATGCTCCACTTCATATTTACTGTATCCCTTGGAGCTTCTTATTGACGATGAAACACAGAAATTGCATCGGAATTAAATACAAAAGGCACAATGCCGACTTAAGTACAAGAAGACTGACTCTTCCTGCTGTCTATGTTTTGAACCATTCCTGTGACATTAGTTATAGATTCCGATGCTTCACTTTAGGTTTACTGTATCCTTTGCACCTTCTTATTGGCGACGAAACACAGAAACTGCATCGGAATTAAATAGAAAATGCACAATGCCGACATAAGTACTAGAAGACTGACTCTTCCTACTGTCGATGTTTGAACCATTCCTGAGACACTAGTTATAGAGTCCGATGCTTCACCTCCGGTTTACTGTATCCCTCTGACCTTCTTATTGACGATGAAACACAGAAATTGCATCGGAATTAAATAGAAAACGCATAATGCCGACTTAAGTACAAGAATACTGACTCTTCTTACTGTCTATGATTTGAACCATTCGTGTGACGCTAGTTACAGATTCCGATGCTTCAGTTCAGGTTTACTGTATCCCTTGGACCTTCTTATTGGCGATGAAACACAGAAATTGCATCGGAAATAATAGAAAAGGCACAATGCCGACTTAAGTACAAGAAGACTGACTCTCCTTACTGACTATGTTTTGAACCATTCCTATGACACTAGTTATAGATTTCCATGCTTCACCTCAGGTTTACTGTATCCCTCTGACCTTCTTATTGACGATGAAACACAGAAATTGCATCGGAATTAAATAGAAAAGCACAATGCCGACTTAAGTACAAGAAGACTGACTCGTCTTACTGTCTATGTTTTGAACCATTCCTGTGACACTAGTTATAGATTCCGATGCTTTACTTCAGGTTTACTGTAGACCTTGGACCTTCTTATTGACGATGAAACACAGAAATTGCATCGTAATTAAATACAAAAGGCACAATGAAGATTAAGTACAACAAGACGGACCCTTCTTACTGTCTATGTTTTTAACCATTCCAGTGACAAAAGTTCTTGTTTACGATGGTTCACTTCAGGTTTACTGTATCCCTCTGACCATCTTATTGACGATGAAACACAGAAATTGAATCGGAATTAAATACAAAAGGCACAATGCCGACTTAAATACAAGAAGACAGACTCTTCTTACTGACTATGCTTTGAACCATTCTTGTGACACTAGTTATAGATTCCGATGCTTCACTTCAGGTTTACTGTATCCCTTGGACCTTCTTATTGACGATGAAAGACTGAAATTGCATCGGAAGTAAATAGAAAATGCATAAAGCCGACTTAAGTACAAGAAGACTGACTCTTCTTAATGACTATGTTTGGAACCATTCCTGTGACACTAGTTATAGATTCCGATGCTTCATTTCAGGTATACTGTGTCCCTCTGTCCTTCTTATTGACGATGAAACACAGAAATAGCAACTGAATTAAATACAAAAGGCACAATGCTGACTTAAGTACAAGAAGACTGACTCTTCTTACTGACTATCCTTTGAACCATTCCTGTGACACTAGTTATAGATTACGATGCTTCACTTCAGGTTTACTGTATCCCTTGGACCTTCTTGTTGACGATGAAACACGGAAATTGCATCGGAATTAAATACAAAAGGCACAATGCCGACTTAAGTACAAGATGACTGATTCTTCTTACTGACTATGACTTTAACCATTCCTGTGACACTAGTTGTAGATTCCGATGCTTCACTTCAGGTTTACTGTATCCCTCTGACCTTCTTATTGACGATGAAACACAGAAATTGCATCGAAATGAAATACAAAAGGCACAATGCCGACTTAAGTACAAGGAGACTGACTCTTCCTACTGTCTATGTTTTGAACCATTCCTGTGACACTATTTATAGTTTCCGACGCTTCAGTTCAGGTTTACTGTATCCCTTGGACCTCCTTATTGACGATGAAACACAGAAATTGCAACGGATTTAAATAGAAAAGGCAAGATGCCGACTTTAGTACAAGAAGACTGACTCTCCTTACTGACTATGTTTTGAACCATTCCTGTGACACTAGTTATAGCTTTCGATGCTTCACCTCAGGTTTAATGTAACCCTCTGACCTTCTTATTGACGATGAAAAACAGAAACTGCATCGGAATTAAATAGAAATGCACAATGCCGACTTAAGTACAAGAAGGCTGACTCGTCTTACTGACTGTGTTTTGAACCATTCCTGTGACACTAGTTAGAGATAGCGGTGGTTCATTTCAGGTTTACTGTATCCCTAAGATCTTCGTATTGACGATGAAATACAGTAATTGCATCGGAATTAAATTGAAAGGGCACAATGGCGACTTAAGTACAAGAAGACTGACTCTTCTTACTGACTATGCTTTGAACCATTCCTGTGACACTAGTTATAGATTCTGATGTTTCACTTCAGCTTTAATGTATCCCTTGGACCTTCTTATTGACGATGAAACACTTAAATTGCATCGGAAGTAAATTGAAAATGCATAATGCCGACTTAAGTACAAGAAGACTGACTCTTCTTACTGTCTATGTTTTGAACCATTCCTGTGACACAAGTTATAGATTCCGATGCTTCACTTCAGGTTTACTGTATATCTTGGACCTTCTTATTGACGATGAAACATAGAAATTGCATTGGAATTAAATACAAAAGGCACAATGAAGATTAAGTACAAGAAGACGGACCCTTCTTACTTTCTATGTTTGGAACCATTCCTGTGACAAGAGTTCAAGATTCCGATGCTTCACTTCAGATTTACTGTATCCCTCTGACCATCTTATTGACGATGAAACACAGAAATTGAATCGGAATTAGATACAAAAGGCACAATGCCGACTTAAATACAAGAAAACTGACTCTTCTTACTGACAATGTTTGGACCATTCCTGTGACACTAGTTATATATTCCGATCCATCACTTCAGGTATACTGTGTCCCTCTGTCCTTCTTATTGACGATGATACACAGAAATAGCAACTGAATTAAATACAAAAGACACAATGCCACCTTAAGTACAAGAAGACTGACTCTTCTTACTGAGTATGTTTTGAACCATTCCTGTGACACTAGTTATAGATTCCGATGCTTCCCTTCCGGTCTACTGTATCCCTTGGACCTTCTTATTGACGATGAAACACCGAAATTGCTTCGGAATTAAATACAAACTGCAAAATGCCGACTTAGGTACAAAAACACTGACTCTTCCTACTGTCTATGTTTTGAACCATTCCTGTGACACTAGTTATAGATTAAAATGCTTCACTTCAGATTTACTGAATCCCTTGGACCTTCTTATTGACGATGAAACACATAAATTGCATCGGAATTAAATACAAAAGGAACAATGCCGACTTAATTACAAGAGGTCTGACTCTTACTACTGTCTATGTTTGAACCATTCCTGTGACACTAGTTATAGATTCCGATGCTTCACTTCAGGTTTACTGTATCCCTTGGACCTTCTTATTGACGATGAAACACAGAAATTGCATCGGAATTAAATACAAAAGGCACATGGCCGACTTAAGTACAAGTGGACTGACTCTTCTTACTGACTATGTTTGAACCATTCCTCTGACACTAGTTATAGATTCCGATGCTTCACTTCAGGGTTACTGAAACCCTTGGACCTTCTTATTGACGATGAAACACAGAAATTGCATCGGAATTAAATACAAAAGGCACAATGCCGACTTAAGTACAAGAAGACTGACTCTTCTTACTGTCTATGTTTTGAACCATTCCTGTGACGCTAGTTATAGATTCTGATGCTTCACTTCAGGTTTACTGATCACTTGGACCATCTTATTGACGAAGAAACACAGAAATAGCGTCGGAATTAAATAAAAAAGCACAATGCCGACTTAAGTACAAGAAGACAATCTCCTCCTACTGCCTATGTTTTGTACCATTTCTGTGACACTAGTTATAGATTCCGATGCTTCACTTCAGGTTTACTGTATCTGTTGGACCTTCTTATTGATGATGAAGCACAGAAATTGCATCGGAATTATATACATAAGGCATAATGTCGTCTTAAGTACAAGACGACTGACTCTTCCTGTTGTCTATGTTTTGAACCATTCCTGTGACATTAGTTATAGATTCCGATGCTTCACTTCAGGTTTACTGTATCCCTCTGACCTTCTTATTGGCGACGAAACACAGAAATTGAAACGGAATTAAATAGAAAAGGCATAATGCCGACTTAAGTACAAGAAGACTGACTCTTCCTACTGTCGATGTTTGAACCATTCCTGTGCCACTAGTTATAGTTTCCGATGCTTCACCACCGGTTTACTGTATCCCTCTGACCTTCTTATTGACGATGAAACACAGAAATTGCATCGGAATTAAATAGAAAAGGCACAATGCCGACTTAAGTACAAGAAGACTGACTCTTCCTACTGTCGATGTTTGATCCATTCCTGTGACACTAGTTATAGATTCCGATGCTTCACCTCCGGTTTACTGTCTCCCTCTGAACTTCTTATTGACGATGAAACACAGAAATTGCATCGGAATTACATACAAAAGGCACAATGCCGACTTAAGTACAAGATGACTGATTCTTCTTACTAACTATGATTTTAACCATTCCCGTGACACTAGTTATAGATTCCGATGCTTCACTTCAGGTTTACTGTTTCCCTCTGACCTTCTTATTGACGATGAAACACAGAAATTGCATCGGAATTAAATAGAAATGCACAATGCCGACTTAAGTACAAGAAGGCTGACTCGTCCTACTGACTATGTTTTGAACCATTCCTCTGACACTAGTTAGAGGTTGCAGTGCTTCATTTCAAATTTACTGTATTCCTATGACCTTCCTATTGACGATGAAACACAGTAATTGCATCGGAATTAAATTGATAAAGGCACAATGCCGACTTAAGTACAAGAAGACTGACTCTTCTTACTGACTATGCTTTGAACCATTCCTGTGACACTAGTTATAGAATCCGATGCTTCACTTCAGCGTTACCTTATCCCTTGGACCTTCTTATTGACGATGAAACATTGAAATTGCATCGGAAGTAAATAGAAAATGCATAATGCCGACTTAAGTACAAGAAGACTGACTCTTCTTACTGACTATGTTTGGAACCATTCCTGTGACACTAGTTATAGATTCCGATGCTTCACTTCGGGTATACTTTGTCCCTCTGTCCTTCTTATTGACGATGAAACACAGAAATAGCAACTGAATTAAATACAAAAGGCACAATGCCGACTTAAGTACTAGAAGACTGACTCTTCTTACTGTCAATGTTTTGAACCATTCCTTTGACACTAGTTATAGATTCCGATGCTTCACTTCAGGTTTACTCTATACCTTGGACCTTCTTATTGACGATGAAACACAGAAATTGCATCGGAATTAAATACAAAAGGCACAATGAAGATTAAGTACAAGAAGACGGACACTTCTTTCTGTCTATGTTTTAACCATTCCTGTGACAAATGTTCTAGATTCCGATGGTTCACTTCAGGTTTACTGTATCCCTTGGACCTTCTTATTGACGATGAAACACAGAAATTGAATCGGAAATAAATACAAAAGGCACAATGCCGACTTAAATACAAGAAGACTGACTCTTCTTACTGACTATGCTTTGAACCATTCCTGTGACACTAGTTATAGATTACGATGCTTCACATCAGGTTTACTGTATCCCTTGGAACTTCTTATTGACGATGAAATACGGAAATTGCATCGGAATTAAATACAAAAGGCACAATGCCGACTTAAGCACAAGATGACTGATTCTTCTTACTGACTATGATTTTAACCATTCCTGAGACACTAGTTGTAGATTCCGATGCTTCACCTCAGGTTTACTGTATCCCTCTGACATTCTTATTGACGATGAAACACAGAAATTGCATCGGAATGAAATACAAAAGGCACAATGCCGATTTAAGTACAAGAAGACAGACTCTTCCTACTGTCTATGTTTTGAACCATTCCTGTGACACTATTTATAGATTCCGATGCTACAGTTCAGGTTTACTGTATCCCTTGGACCTTCTTATTGACGATGAAACACAGAAATTGCATCGGAATTAAATAGAGAAGGCACAATGCCGACTTTAGTACAAGAAGACTGACTCTCCTTACTGACTATGTTTTGAACCATTCCTGTGACACTAGTTATAGATTACGATGCTTCACCTCAGGTTTAATGTAACCCTCTGACCTTCTTATTGACGATGAAACACAGAAATTGCATCGGAATTAAATAGAAATGCACAATGCCGACTTAAGTACAAGAAGACTGACCTGTCCTACTGACTATGTTTAGAACCATTCCTGTGACACTAGTTATGGATTCTGATGCTTTATTCCAGGTTTACTGTATCCCTTGGACCTTCTTATTGACGATGAAACACTGAAATTGCATCGGAATTAAATAGAAAAAGGACAATGCCGACTTAAGTACAAGAAGACTGACTCTTCTTACTGACTATATTTGGAACCATTCCTGTGAAACTAGTTATAGATTCCCATGCTTCACTCCAGGTATACTGTGTCCCACTGTCCTTCTTATTGACGATGAATACAGAAATAGCAGCTGAATTAAATACAAAAGGCACAATGCCAACTTAAGTACAAGAAGACTGACTCTTCTTACTGACTATGTTTTGAACCATTCCTGTGACACTAGTTATTGATTCCGATGCTTCACTTCAGGCTTAGTGTATCCGTTGGACCTTCTTATTGACGATGAAACACAGAAATTGCATCGGAATTAAATACAAATGCAAAATGCCGACTTAAGTACAAGAAGACTGACTCTTCTTACTGTCTATGTTTTGAACCATTCCTGTGACGCTAGTTATAGATTCCGATGCTTCACTTCAGGTTTACTGTATCCCTTGGACCTTCTTATTGACGACGAAACACAGAAATTGCATCGGAATTTAATAGAAAAGGCACAATGCCGACTTATGTACAAGAAGACTGTCTCTTCCTACTGTCTGTACTTTGAACCTTTCCTGTGACACTAGTTATGGATTCAGATGCTTCACTTCAGGTTTACTGTATCCCTTGGACCTTCTTATTGACGATGAAACACAGAAATTGCATCGGAATTAAATACAAAAGGCACAATGCCGACTTAAGTACAAGAAGACTGACTCTTCCTACTGTCTATGTGCGAACCATTCCTGTGACACTAGTTATAGATTCCGATGCTTGACTTCAGGTTTACTGTATCACTTGGACCTTCTTATTGACGACGAAACACAGAAATAGCGTCGGAATTAAATAGAAAAGGCACAATGCTGACTGAAGTGCAAGAAGACTTTCTCTTCCTACTGTCTATGCTTTGTATAAGTCCTGTGACACTAGTTATAGATTCCGATGCTTCACTTCAGGTTTACTGTATCCCTTGGACCTTCATATTGACGATGAAACACAGAAATTGCATCGGAATTAAATACAAAAGGCACAATTCCGAATTAAGTACAAGAAGACTGACTCTTCTTACTGTCTATGTTATCAACCATTCTTGTGACGCTAGTTATAGATTCCGATGCTTCACTTCATGTTTACTGTATCACTTGGATCTTCTTATTGACGACGAAACACAGAAATAGCATCGGAATTATATAGAAAAGTCACAATGCAGACTTAAGCACAAGAAGACTATCTCTTCCTACTGTCCATGATTGTACCATTCCTGTGACACCAGTTATAGATTCCGATGCTTCCCTTCAGGTTTACTGTATCCGTTGGACCTTCTTATTGACGATGAAGCACAGAAATTGCATCGGAATTAAATACAAAAGGCATAATGTCGACTTATGTACAAGAAGACTGACTCTTCTTAATGACTATCTTTTGAACCTTTCCTTTGACACTAGTTGTAGATTCCGATGCTTCAAATCAGGTTTACTATATCCCTTGGACCTTCTTATTGACGATGAAACACAGAAATTGCATCGGAATTAAATACAAAAGGCACAATGCCGACTTAAGTACAAGAAGACTGACTCCTCTTACTGACTATGTTTTGAACCGTTCCTGTGACACTAATTATAGATTCCGATGCTTCACTTCAGGTTTACTGTATCCCTTGGACCCCCATATTGACGATGAAACACAGAAATTGCATCGGAATTAAATACAAAAGGCATAATGCCGACTTAATTACAAGAAGACGGACTCTTCTAACTGTCTATGTTTTGAACCATGCCTGTGTCGCTAGTTATAGATAACGAAGCTTCACTTGACGTTTACTGCCTCCCTTGGACCTTCTTATTGACGACGAAACACAGAAATTGAATCGGAATTACATAGATAAGGCACAATGCCGACTTATGTACAAGAAGGCTGTCTCTTCCTACTGTCTATGTTTTGAACCATTCCTGTGATACTAGTTATGGATTCCGATGCTTCACTTCAGGTTTACTGTATCCGTTGGACCTTCTTGTTGACGATGAAGCCCAGAAATTGCATCGGAAATAAATACAAAAGGCATAATGCCGACTTAAGTACAAGAAGACTGACTCTTCTTACTGACTATGTTTTGAACCATTCCTGTGACACTAGTTGTAGAATCCGATGCTTCACTTCAGGTTTACTGTATCCTTTGCACCTTTTTATTCGCGACGAAACACGGAAATTGCATCGGAATTAAATAGAAAAGGCACAATGCCGACTTAAGTACAAGAAGACTGACTCTTCCTAATGTCTATGTTTTGAACCATTCCTGTGACACTAGTTATAGTTTCCGATCCTTCACCTCCGGTTTACTGTATCCCTCTCACCTTCTTATTGACCATTAAACACAGATATTGCATCGGAATTAAATAGTAAAGGCACAATGCCGACTTAAGTACAGGAAGACTGACTCTTCTTACTGTCTATGATTTGAACCGTTCCTGTGACGCTACTTACAGATTCCGATGCTTCCCTTCGGGTTTACTGTATCCCTTGGACCTTCTTTTTGATGATGAAACACAGAAATTGCATCGGAATTAAATAGAAAAGGCGCAATGCTGACTTAAGTACAAGAAGACTGACTCTCCTTACGGACTATGTTTTAACTAATCGTGTGACACTAGTTAGAGATTCCGATGCTTCATTTCAGGTTAACTGTATCCCTCTGACCTTCTAATTGATGATGAAACACAGTGATTGCATCGGAATTAAATAGAAAAGGGCACAATGCCGACTTAAGTACAAGATGACTGACTCTTCTTACTGTCTATGTTTTGAACCATTCCTGTGACACTACTTAAAGATTCCGATGCTTCACTTCAGGTTTACTGTATACCTTGGACCTTCTTGTTGACGATGAAACACAGAAATTGCATCGGAATTAAATACAAGAGGCACAATGAAGACTTAAGTACAAGAAGACGGACCTTTCATACAGTCTATGTTTGAACCATTCCTGTGACAAAAGTTCTAGATTCTGATGCTTCACTTCAGGTTTACTGTATCCCTCTGACCATCTTATTGACGATGAAACACAAAAATTGAATCGGAATTACATACAAAGGGCGCAATGCTGTTTTAAATACAAGAAGACTGACCCTTCTTACTGACCATGTTTTGAACCGTTACTGTGACACTAGTTATAGATTCCGAAGCTCCACTTCAGCTTTTCTGTATCACGTGGACCTTGTTATTGTCGATGGAACACTGAAATTGCATCGGAATTCAATAGGAAAGGCACAATGCCGACTTAGGTACAAGAAGAATGACTCTTCTTTCTGACTATGTTTGGAGCCATTCCTGTGACACTAGTTATAGATTCCGATGCTTTACTTCGGGTTTACTGTATCCGTTGGACCTTCTTAATTACGACGAAACACAGAAATTGCATCGGAATTAAATTGAAAAGGCACAATGCCGACTTATGTACAAGAAGACTGTCTCTTCCTACTGTCTATGTTTTGAACCTTTCCTGTGACACGAGTTATGGATTCCGATGCTTCACTTCAGGTTTACTGTATCCCTCGGACCTTCGTATTGACGATGAAACACAGAAATTGCATCGGAATTAGATACAGAAGGCACAATGCCGAATTAAGTACAAGAAGACTGACTCTTCTTACTGACTATGATTTGAACCATTCCTGTGACACTAGTTGTAGATTCCGATGCTTCACTTCAGGTTTACCCTATCCCTCTGACCTACTTATTAACGATGAAACACAGATATTGCATCGGAATTAAATACAAAAGTTACAATGCCGACTTAAGTACAAGATGACTGACTCTTCTTACTGTCTATGTTTTGAACCATTCCTGTGACGCTAGTTATAGATTCTGATGCTTTACTTCAGGTTTACTGATCACTTGGACCATCTTATTGACGAAGAAACACAGAAATAGCGTCGGAATTAAATAAAAAAGGCACAATGCCGACTTAAGTACAAGAAGACTATCTCCTCCTACTGCTTATGCTTTGTACCATTTCTGTGACACTAGTTATAGATTCCGATGCTTCACTTCAGGTTTACTGTATCTGTTGGACCTTCTTATTGACGATGAAGCACAGAAATTGCATCGGAATTATATACATAAGGCATAATGTTGACTTAAGTACAAGAAGACTGACTCGTCTTACTGACTATGTTTTGAACCGTTCCTGTGACACTAATTATAGATTCCGATGCTTCACTTCAGGTTTACTGTATCCCTTGGACCCTCTTATTGACGATTAAACACAGAAATTGCATCGGAATTAAATACAAAAGGCACAATGCCGACTTAAGTACAAGACGACTGACTCTTCCTGTTGTCTATGTTTTGAACCATTCCTGTGACATTAGTTATAGATTCCGATGCTTCACTTCAGGTTTACTGTATCCCTCTGACCCTCTTATTGGCGACGAAACACAGAAATTGAAACGGAATTAAATAGAAAAGGCACAATGCCGACTTAAGTACAAGAAGACTGACTCTTCCTACTGTCGATGTTTGAACCATTCCTGTGACACTAGTTATAGATTCCGATGCTTCACCTCCGGTTTACTGTATCCCTCTGACCTTCTTATTGACGATGAAACACAGAAATTGCATCGAAATTAAATAGAAAAGGCACAATGCCGACTTAAGTACAAGAAGACTGACTCTTCCTACTGGTTATGTTTTGAACCATAACTGTGACACAATTTATAGATTCCGATGCTTCAGTCTAGGTTTACTGTATCCCATGGACCTTCTTATTGACGATGAAACACAGAAATTGCATCGGAATTAAATAGAAAAGGCACTATGCTGACTTTACTACAAGAAGACTGACTCTCCTTACTGACTATGTTTTGAACCATTCCTGTGACACTAGTTATAGATTTCGATGCTTCACCTCAGGTTTAATGTAACCCTCTGACCTTCTTATTGACGATGAAACACAGAAATTGCATCGGAATTAAATAGAAATGCACAATGCCGACTTAAGTACAAGAAGGCTGACTCGTCTTACTGACTATGTTTTGAACCATTCCTCTGACACTAGTTAGAGGTTGCAGTGCTTCATTTCAGATTTACTGTATCCCTATGACCTTCCTATTGACGATGAAACACAGTAATTGCATCGGAATTAAATTGATAAAGGCACAATGCCGACTTAAGTACAAGAAGACTGTCTCTTCTTACTGACTATGCTTTGAACCATTCCTGTGACACTAGTTATAGAATCCGATGCTTCACTTCAGCGTTACTGTATCCCTTGGACCTTCTTATTGACGATGAAACACTGAAATTGCATCGGAAGTAAATAGAAAATGCATAATGCCGACTTAAGTACAAGAAGACTGACTCTTCTTACTGACTATGTTTGGAACCATTCCTGTGACACTAGTTATAGATTCCGATGCTTCACTTCGGGTATACTTTGTCCCTCTGTCCTTCTTATTGACGATGAAACACAGAAATAGCAACTGAATTAAATACAAAAGGCACAATGCCGACTTAAGTACCAGAAGACTGACTCTTCTTACTGTCAATGTTTTGAACCATTCCTGTGACACTAGTTATAGATTCCGATGCTTCACTTCAGGTTTACTCTATACCTTGGACCTTCTTATTGACGATGAAACACAGAAATTGCATCGGAATTAAATACAAAAGGCACAATGAAGATTAAGTACAAGAAGACGGACACTTCTTTCTGTCTATGTTTTAACCATTCCTGTGACAAAAGTTCTAGATTCCGATGGTTCACTTCCGGTTTACTGTATCCCTTGGACCTTCTTATTGACGATGGAACACAGAAATTGAATCGTAATTAAATACAAAAGGCACAATGCCGACTTAAATACAAGAAGACTGACTCTTCTTACTGACTATGCTTTGAACCATTCCTGTGACACTAGTTATAGATTTCGATGCTTCACTTCAGCTTTACTGTATCCCTTGGACCTTCTTATTGACGATGAAACACCGAAATTAGATCGGAAGTAAATAGAAAATGCATAATGCAGACTTAAGTACAAGAAGACTGACTCTTCTTACTGACTATGTTTGGAACCATTCCTGTGACACTAGATATAGATTCCTATGCTTCACTTCAGGTATACTGTGTCCCTCTGCCCTTCTTATTGACGATGAAACACAGAAATGGCAACTGAATTAATACAAAAGGCACAATGCCGACTTAAGTACAAGAAGACTGACTCTTCTTACTGACTATGCTTTTGAACCATTCCTGTGACACTAGTTATAGATTACGATGCTTCACATCAGGTTTACTGTATCCCTTGGACCTTCTTATTGACGATGAAATACGGAAATTGCATCGGAATTAAATGCAAAAGGCACAATGCCGACTTAAGCACAAGATTACTGATTCTTCTTACTGACTATGATTTTAACCAATCCTGAGACACTAGTTGTAGATTCCGATGCTTCACCTCAGGTTTACTGTATCCCTCTGACCTTCTTAATGACGATGAAACACAGAAATTGCATCGGAATGAAATACAAAAGGCACAATGCCGACTTAAGTACAAGAAGACAGACTCTTCCTACTGTCTATGTTTTGAACCATTCCTGTGACACTATTTATAGATTCTGATGCTTCAGTTCAGGTTTACTATATCCCTTGGACCTTCTTATTGACGATGAAACACAGAAATTGCATCGGAATTAAATAGAGAAGGCACAATGCAGACTTTAGTACAAGAAGACTGACTCTCCTTACTGACTATGTTTTGAACTATTCCTGTGACACTAGTTATAGATTACGATGCTTCACCTCAGGTTTAATGTAACCCTCTGACCTTCTTATTGACGATGAAACACAGAAATTGCATCGGAATTAAATAGAAAAAGCACAATGCCGCCTTAAGTACAAGAAGACTGACTCTTCTTACTGACTATATTTGGAACCATTCCTGTGAAACTAGTTATAGATTCCCATGCTTCACTTCTGGTATACTGTGTCCCACTGTCCTTCTTATTGACGATGAAACACAGAAATAGCAGCTGAATTAAATACAAAAGGCACAATGCCAACTTAAGTACAAGAAGACTGACTCTTCTTACTGACTATGTTTTGAACCATTCCTGTGACACTAGTTATTGATTCCGATGCTTCACTTCAGGCTTACTGTATCCGTTGGACCTTCTTATTGACGATGAAACACAGAAATTGCATCGGAATTAAATACAAATGCAAAATGCCGACTTAAGTACAAGAAGACTGACTCTTCTTACTGTCTATGTTTTGAACCATTCCTGTGACGCTAGTTATAGATTCCGATGCTTCACTTCAGGTTTACTGTATCCCTTGGACCTTCTTATTGACGACGAAACACAGAAATTGCATCGGAATTTAATAGAAAAGGCACAATGCCGACTTATGTACAAGAAGACTGTCTCTTCCTACTGTCTGTGCTTTGAACCTTTCCTGTGACACTAGTTATGGATTCAGATGCTTCACTTCAGGTTTACTGTATCCCTTGGACCTTCTTATTGACGATGAAACACAGAAATTGCATCGGAATTAAATACAAAAGGCACAATGCCGACTTAAGAACAAGAAGACTGACTCTTCCTACTGTCTATGTGCGAACCATTCCTGTGACACTAGTTATAGATTCCGATGCTTCCCTTCAGGTTTACTGTATCCGTTGGACCTTCTTATTGACGATGAAGCACAGAAATTGCATCGGAATTAAATACAAAAGGCATAATGTCGACTTATGTACAAGAAGACTGACTCTTCTTACTGACTATGTTTTGAACCATTCCTTTGACACTAGTTGTAGATTCCGATGCTTCAAATCAGGTTTACTATATCCCTTGGACCTTCTTATTGACGATGAAACACAGAAATTGCATCGGAATTAAATACAAAAGGCACAATGCCGACTTAAGTACAAGAAGACTGACTCTTCTTACTGACTATGTTTTGAACCGTTCCTGTGACACTAATAATAGATTCCGATGCTTCACTTCAGGTTTACTGTATCCCTTGGACCCCCATATTGACGATGAAACACAGAAATTGCATCGGAATTAAATACAAAAGGCATAATGCCGACTTCATTACAAGAAGACGGACTCTTCTTACTGTCTATGTTTTGAACCATGCCTGTGTCTCTTGTTATAGATACCGAAGCTTCACTTGACGTTTATTGCCTACCTTGGACCTTCTTATTGACGACGAAACACAGAAATTGAATCGGAATTACATAGATAAGGCACAATGCCGACTTATGTACAAGAAGACTGTCTCTTCCTACTGTCTATGTTTTGAACCATTCCTGTGATACCAGTTATGGATTCCGATGCTTCACTTCAGGTTTACTGTATCCGTTGGACCTTCTTGTTGACGATGAAGCACAGAAAATGCATCGGAAATAAATACAAAAGGCATAATGCCGACTTAACTACAAGAAGACTGACTCTTCTTACTGACTATGTTTTGAACCATTCCTGTGACACTAGTTGTAGAATCCGATGCTTCACTTCAGGTTTACTGTATCCTTTGCACCTTTTTATTCGCGACGAAACACAGAAATTGCATCGGAATTAAATAGAAAAGGCACAATGCCGACTTAAGTACAAGAAGACTGACTCTTCCTAATGTCTATGTTTTGAACCATTCCTGTGACACAAGTTATAGTTTCCGATCCTTCACCTCCGGTTTACTGTATCCCTCTCACCTTCTTATTGACCATTAAACACAGATATTGCATCGGAATTAAATAGTAAAGGCACAATGCCGACTTAAGTACAGGAAGACTGACTCTTCTTACTGTCTATGATTTGAACCGTTCCTGTGACGCTACTTACAGATTCCGATGCTTCCCTTCGGGTTTACTGTATCCCTTGGACCTTCTTTTTGATGATGAAACACAGAAATTGCATCGGAATTAAATAGAAAAGGCACAATGCTGACTTAAGTACAAGAAGACTGACTCTCCTTACGGACTATGTTTGAACTAATCGTGTGACACTAGTTAGAGATTCCGATACTTCATTTCTGGTTAACTGTATCCCTCTGACCATCTAATTGACGATGAAGCACAGTGATTGCATCGGAATTAAATTGAAAAGGGCACAATGCCGACTTAAGTACAAGATGACTGACTCTTCTTACTGTCTATGTTTTGAACCATTCCTGTGACACTACTTAAAGATTCCGATGCTTCACTTCAGGTTTACTGTATACCTTGGACCTTCTTGTTGACGATGAAACACAGAAATTGAATCGGAATTACATACAAAAGGCACAATGCTGACTTAAATACAAGAAGACTGACTCTTCTTACTGACCATGTTTTGAACCGTTACTGTGACACTAGTTATAGATTCCGAAGCTCCACTTCAGATTTACTGTATCACGTGGACCTTGTTATTGACGATGGAACACTAAAATTGCATCGGAATTCAATAGAAAAGGCACAATGCCGACTTAGGTACAAGAAGAATGACTCTTCTTTCTGACTATGTTTGGAGCCATTCCTGTGACACTAGTTATAGATTCCGATGCTTTACTTCGGGTTTACTGTATCCGTGGGACCTTCTTAATTACGACGAGACACAGAAATTGCATCGGAATTAAATTGAAAAGGCACAATGCCGACTTATGTACAAGAAGACTGTCCCTTCCTACTGTCTATGTTTTGAACCTTTCCTGTGACACGAGTTATGGATTCCGATGCTTCACTTCATGTTTACTGTATCCCTCGGACCTTCGTATTGACGATGAAACACAGAAATTGCATCGGAATTAGATACAAAAGGCACAATGCCGAATTAAGTACAAGAAGACTGACTCTTCTTACTGACTATGATTTGAACCATTCCTGTGGCACTAGTTGTAGATTCCGATGCTTCACTTCAGGTTTACCCTATCCCTCTGACCTACTTATTAACGATGAAACACAGATATTGCATCGGAATTAAATACAAAAGTTACAATGCCGACTTAAGTACAAGAAAACTGACTCTTCTTACTAACTATGTTTTGAACCATTCCTGTGACACTAGTTATAGATTCCGATGCTTCACATCTGGTTTACTGTGTCCCTCGGACCTTCGTATTGACGATGAAACACATAAATTGCTTCGGAATTAAATACAAAAGGCACAATGCCGACTTAAGTACAAGAAGACTGACTCTTCTTACTGACTATGTTTTGAACCATTCCTGTGACACAAGTTATTGATTCTGATTCTTCACTTCAGGTTTACTGTATCCCGAGGACCTTCTTATTGACGATGAAACACAGAAAATGAATCGGAACTAAATACAAAAGGCACAATGCCGACTTAAGTACAAGAAGACTGATTCTTCCTACTGTCTATGTTTCGAACGAATCCTGTGACATGCTTCACTTCAGGATTACTGTATCCTTTGGACCTTGTTATTGGCGACGAAACATAGAAATTGCATCGGAATTAATTAGAAAAGGCAAATGCCGACTTAAGGACAAGAAGGCAGACCGTTCTTACTCTCTATGTTTTGAACCATTCCTGTGACAAAAGTTCTAGATTCCGATGCTTCACTTCAGGTTTACTGTATCCCTCTGACCATCCTATTGACGATGAAACACAGAAATTGCATCGGAACTAAATACAAAAGGCACAATGCCGACTTAAGTACAAGAAGACTGATTCTTCCTACTGTCTATGTTTTGAACGAATCCTGTGACATTAGTTATAGATTCCAATGCTTCACTTCAGGATTACTGTATCCTTTGGACCTTGATATTGGCGACGAATCACAGAAATTGCATCGAAACTAAATACAGAAGGCAGAATGCCGACTTAAGTACAAGAAGACTGACTCTTATTACTGTCTATGCTTTGAACGATTCCTGTTACATAAGTTATGGATTCCGATGCTTGACTTCAGGTTTACTGTATCCTTTGGACCTTCTTATTGGCAAAGAAACACAGAAATTGCATCGGATTTAAATACAAAAGGCACAATGTGGACTTCAGTACAAGAAGACTGACTCTTCCTACTGTCTATGGTTTGAACGATTCCTGTGACATTAGTTATGGATTCCGATGCTTCACTTCAGGTTTACTGTATCCTTTGGACCTTCTTATTGGCGACGAAACACAGAAATTACATCGGAATTTAATAGAAAAGGCACAATGCCGACTTAAGCAAAAGAAGTCTGACACTTCCTACTCTCTATGCTTTAAACCATTCCTGTGACACTACTTATGGATTCCGATGCTTCACCTCAGGTTCACTGTATCCCTCTGATCCTCTTATTGACGATGAAACACAGAAGTTGCATCGGAAATAAATAGAAAAGGCACAATGCCGTCTTAAGTAGAAGCAGACTGACGTTTCTTAGTGTCTATGTTTTGAACCATTCTTGTGACACTAGTTATAGATTCCGATGCTTCACCTCAGGTTTACTGTATCCCTCTGACCTTCTTATTGACAATGAAATACAGAAATTGCATCGGAATTAAATAGAAAAGGCACAATGCCGTCTTAAGTACAAGCACACTGACTCGTCTTAGTGACTATTATTTGAACCAATCCTGTGACGCTAGTTACACATTCCGATGCTTCCCTACAGGTTTACTGTATCCCTTGGACCTTCTTATTGACGATGAATCACAGAAATTGCATCGGAATTAAATACAAAAGGCACAATGCCGACATAAGTACAAGAAGACTGACTCTTCTTACTGACTATGTGTTGAACCATTCCTGTGACACTAGTTACAGATTCCGATGCTTCATTTCAGGTTTACTGTATCCCTCTGACCTTCGTATTGACGATGAAACACCGTAATTGCATCGGAATTAAATTTAAAGGGGCACAATGCCGACTTAAGTACTAGAAGACTGTCTCTTCTTACTGTCTATGTTTGAACCATTACTGTGACACTAGTTATAGATTCCGATGCTTCACTTTAGGTTTACTGTATCCCTTGGACCTTCTTATTCACGATGAATCACAGAAATTGCATCGTAAATCAATACAAAAGGCAAAATGCCGACTTAAGGACAAGAAGGCGGACCGTTCTTACTGTCGATGTTTTGAACCATTCCTGTGACAAAAGTTCTAGATTCCGATGCTTCACTTCAGGTTTACTGTATCCCTCTGACCATCTTATTGACGATGAAACACAGAAATTGAATCGGAATTGAATACAAAAGGCACAATGCCGACTTAAATTCAAGTGGACTGACTCTTCTTACTGACTATGTTTTGAACCATTCTTGTGACACTAGTTATGGATTCCGATGCTTCACTTCAGGTTTACTGTATCCCTTGGACCATCTTATTGACGATGAAATACAGAAATTGCCTCGGAATTAAATACAAAAGGTACAATGCCGACTTAAGTACAAGAAGACTGACTCTTCTTACTGACTATATCTTGATTCATTGCTGCTACACTATTTATAGATTCCGATGCTTCACTTCAGGTTTACTGTATCCTTCTGACCTTCTTATTAACGTTGAAACAAAGATATTGCGTCGGCATTAAATACAAAAGGCACAATGCCAAATCAAGTACAAGAAGACTGACTCTTCTTACTGACTATGCTTTGAACCATTCCTGTGACACTAGTTATAGATTCCGATGCTTCACTTCTGGTTTACTGTATCCTTTGGACCTTCTTATTAGCGACGATACACAGAAATTGCATCGGAATTAAATATAAAAGGCACAAAGCCGACTTAAGTACAAGAAGACTGTCTCTCTTTACTGTCTATGTTTGAACCATTAATGTGACACTAGTTATAGATTCCGATGCTTCACCTCAGGTTCACTGTATCCCTCTGACCTTCTTATTGACGATGAAACACAGAAATTGCATCGGAATTAAATAGAAAAGGCACATGCCGTCTTAAGTACAGGCAGACTGACTCTTCTTAGTGTCTATGTTTTGAACCATTCCTGTGACGCTAGTTACAGATTCCGATGCTTCACTTCAGGTTTACTGTATCCCTTGGACCTTCTTATTGACGATGAAACACAGAAATTGCATCGGAATTAAATACAAAAGGCACAATGCCGACTTAAGTACAAGAAGACTATTTTTCCTACTGTCTATGTTTTGAACCATTCCTGTGACACTAGTTATAAAATTCCGATGCTTCACTTCAGGTTTACTGTATCCCTTGGACTTTCGTATTGACGATGAGACAAAGAAATTGCATTGGAATTAAATAGAAAAGGCACAATGCCGACTTAAGTACAAGAAGACTGATTCTTCCTGCTGTCTATGTTTTGAACAATTCCTGTGACACTAGTTTTAGATTCCGATGCTTCACTTCAGTTTTACTGTATCCCTCTGACCTACTTATTGACGATGAAACACAGAAATTGAATCAGAATTAAATACAAAAGGCACAATGCCGACTTAAGTACAAGAAGACTGACTCTTCCTACTGTCTACGTTTTGAACCATTCCTGTGACACTAGTTATAGATTCCGATGCTTCACTTCAGGTTTACTGTATCCCTTGGATATTCCTATTGACGATGAAACACAGAAATTGCATCGGAATTAATAACAAAAGGCACAATGCCGACTTAAGCACAAGAAGACTGACTCTTCTTACTGGCTATGTTTTGAACCATTCCTGTGACACTAGTTATAGACTCCGATGCTTCACTTTAGGTTTGCTGAATCCCTTGGGCCTTCTTATTGACGATGAAACACAGAAATTGCATCGGAATTAAATACAAAAGGCACAATGCCGAATTAAGTACAAGAAGACTGACTCTTCTTACTGTGTATGTTTTGAACCATTCCTGTGACGCAAGTTATACATTCCGATGCTTCACCTCAAGTTTACTGTATCACTTGGACCTTCTTATTGACGATGAAACACAGAAATTGCATCGGAATTAAATAGAAAAGGCACAATGACGACTTAAGTACAAGAAGACTGACTCTTCTTACTGTCTACGTTTTGAACCATTCCTGTGACACTAGTTATAGATTCCGATGCTTCACTTTAGGTTTACTGTATCCCTTGGACCTTCTTATTCACGATGAATCACAGAAATTGCATCGTAAATCAATACAAAAGGCAAAATGCCGACTTAAGGACAAGAAGGCGGACCGTTCTTACTGTCGATGTTTTGAACCATTCCTGTGACAAAAGTTCTAGATTCCGATGCTTCACTTCAGGTTTACTGTATCCCTCTGACCATCTTATTGACGATGAAACACAGAAATTGAATCGGAATTGAATACAAAAGGCACAATGCCGACTTAAATTCAAGTGGACTGACTCTTCTTACTGACTATGTTTTGAACCATTCTTGTGACACTAGTTATGGATTCCGATGCTTCACTTCAGGTTTACTGTATCCCTTGGACCATCTTATTGACGATGAAATACAGAAATTGCCTCGGAATTAAATACAAAAGGTACAATGCCGACTTAAGTACAAGAAGACTGACTCTTCTTACTGACTATATCTTGATTCATTGCTGCTACACTATTTATAGATTCCGATGCTTCACTTCAGGTTTACTGTATCCTTCTGACCTTCTTATTAACGATGAAACAAAGATATTGCGTCGGCATTAAATACAAAAGGCACAATGCCAAATCAAGTACAAGAAGACTGACTCTTCTTACTGACTATGCTTTGAACCATTCCTGTGACACTAGTTATAGATTCCGATGCTTCACTTCTGGTTTATTGTATCCTTTGGACCTTCTTATTAGCGACGATACACAGAAATTGCATCGGAGTTAAATATAAAAGGCACAAAGCCGACTTAAGTACAAGAAGACTGTCTCTCTTTACTGTCTATGTTTGAACCATTAATGTGACACTAGTTATAGATTCCGATGCTTCACCTCAGGTTCACTGTATCCCTCTGACCTTCTTATTGACGATGAAACACAGAAATTGCATCGGAATTAAATAGAAAAGGCACATGCCGTCTTAAGTACAGGCAGACTGACTCTTCTTAGTGTCTATGTTTTGAACCATTCCTGTGACGCTAGTTACAGATTCCGATGCTTCACTTCAGGTTTACTGTATCCCGTGGACCTTCTTATTGACGATGAAACACAGAAATTGCATCGGAATTAAATACAAAAGGCACAATGCCGACTTAAGTACAAGAAGACTATTTTTCCTACTGTCTATGTTTTGAACCATTCCTGTGACACTAGTTATAAAATTCCGATGCTTCACTTCAGGTTTACTGTATCCCTTGGACTTTCGTATTGACGATGAGACAAAGAAATTGCATTGGAATTAAATAGAAAAGGCACAATGCCGACTTAAGTACAAGAAGACTGATTCTTCCTGCTGTCTATGTTTTGAACAATTCCTGTGACACTAGTTTTAGATTCCGATGCTTCACTTCAGTTTTACTGTATCCCTCTGACCTACTTATTGACGATGAAACACAGAAATTGAATCAGAATTAAATACAAAAGGCACAATGCCGACTTAAGTACAAGAAGACTGACTCTTCCTACTGTCTACGTTTTGAACCATTCCTGTGACACTAGTTATAGATTCCGATGCTTCACTTCAGGTTTACTGTATCCCTTGGATATTCTTATTGACGATGAAACACAGAAATTGCATCGGAATTAATAACAAAAGGCACAATGCCGACTTAAGTACAAGAAGACTGACTCTTCTTACTGGCTATGTTTTGAACCATTCCTGTGACACTAGTTATAGACTCCGATGCTTCACTTTAGGTTTGCTGAATCCCTTGGGCCTTCTTATTGACGATGAAACACAGAAATTGCATCGGAATTAAATACAAAAGGCACAATGCCGAATTAAGTACAAGAAGACTGACTCTTCTTACTGTGTATGTTTTGAACCATTCCTGTGACGCAAGTTATACATTCCGATGCTTCACCTCAAGTTTACTGTATCACTTGGACCTTCTTATTGACGATGAAACACAGAAATTGCATCGGAATTAAATAGAAAAGGCACAATGACGACTTAAGTACAAGAAGACTGACTCTTCTTACTGTCTACGTTTTGAACCATTCCTGTGACACTAGTTATAGATTCCGATGCTTCACTCCAGGTTTACTGTATCCCTTGGACCTTCTTATTGACGATGAAACACTGAAATTGCATCGGAATTAAATAGAAAAGGCTCAATGCCGACTTAAGTACAAGAAGACTGGCTCTTCTCACTGACTAAGTTTTGAACCATTCCTGTGACACTAGTTATAGATTCCGATGCTTCACTTCAGGTTTACTGTATCCCGTGGACCTTCTTATTGACGATGAAACACAGAAATTGCATCGGAATTAAATAGAAAAGGCACAATGCCGACTTAAATACAAGAAGACTGGCTCCTCTTACTGTTTATGTTTTGAACCATTCCTGTGACACTAGTTATAGATTCCGATGCTTCACTTCAGGTTTACTGTATGCCTCTGACCTTCTTATTGACGATGAATCACAGAAATTGCATCGGAATCAAATACAAAAGGCAAAATGCCGACTTAGGTACAAGAAGACTGACTCTTCCTACTGTCTATGCTTTGAACCATTCCTGTGACACTAGATATAGAGTCAGATGCTTCACTACTGGTTTACTGAATCCCTTGGACATTCTTATTGACGATGAAACACATAAATTGCATCGGAATTAATTACAAAAGGAACAATGCCGACTTACGTGCAAGAAGACTGACTCATCATACTGTCCTGTGACACTAGTTTTAGATTCCGATGCTTCACTTCAGGTTTACTGTATCCCTTGGACCCCCATATTGACGATGAAACACAGAAATTGCATCGGAATTAAATACAAAAGGCATAATGCCGACTTAATTACAAGAAGACGGACTCTTCTTACTGTCTATGTTTTGAACCATGCCTGTGTCGCTTGTTATAGATACCGAAGCTTCACTTGACGTTTACTGCCTACCTTGGACCTTCTTATTGACGACGAAACACAGAAATTGAATCGGAATTACATAGATAAGGCACAATGCCGACTTATGTACAAGAAGCCTGTCTCTTCCTACTGTCTATGTTTTGAACCATTCCTGTGATACTAGTTATGGATTCCGATGCTTCACTTCAGGTTTACAGTATCCCGTGGACCTTCTTATTGACGATGAAACACTGAAATTGCATCGGAATTAAATAGAAAAGGCACAATGCCGACTTAAGTACAAGAAGACTGGCTCTTCTCACTGACTAAGTTTTGAACCATTCCTGTGACACTAGTTATAGATTCCGATGCTTCACTTCAGGTTTACTGTATCCCGTGGACCTTCTTATTGACGATGAAACACAGAAATTTGAATCGGAATTAAATAGAAAAGGCACAATGCCGACTTAAATACAAGAAGACTGGCTCCTCTTACTGTTTATGTTTTGAACCATTCCTGTGACACTAGTTATAGATTCCGATGCTTCACTTTAGGTTTACTGTATGCCTCTGACCTTCTTATTGACGATGAATCACAGAAATTGCATCGGAATCAAATACAAAAGGCAAAATGCCGACTTAGGTACAAGAAGACTGACTCTTCCTACTGTCTATGCTTTGAACCATTCCTGTGACACTAGTTATAGATTCCGATGCTTCACTTCAGGTTTACTGTATGCCTCTGACCTTCTTATTGACGATGAAACACAGAAATTGCATCGGAATTAAATAGAAAAGGCACAATGCCGACTTAAATACAAGAAGACTGGCTCCTCTTACTGTTTATGTTTTGAACCATTCCTGTGACACTAGTTACAGATTCCGATGCTTCACTTCAGGTTTACTGTATCCCTTGGACCTTCTTATTGACGATGAAACACAGAAATTGCATCGGAATTAAATAGAAAAGGCACAATGCCGTCTTAAGTACAAGCACACTGACTCGTCTTAGTGACTATTATTTGAACCAATCCTGTGACGCTAGTTACACATTCCGATGCTTCCCTACAGGTTTACTGTATCCCTTGGACCTTCTTATTGACGATGAATCACAGAAATTGCATCGGAATTAAATACAAAAGGCACAATGCCGACATAAGTACAAGAAGACTGACTCTTCCTACTGACTATGTGTTGAACCATTCCTGTGACACTAGTTACAGATTCCGATGCTTCATTTCAGGTTTACTGTATCCCTCTGACCTTCGTATTGACGATGAAACACCGTAATTGCATCGGAATTAAATTTAAAGGGGCACAATGTCGACTTAAGTACTAGAAGACTGTCTCTTCTTACTGTCTATGTTTGAACCATTACTGTGACACTAGTTATAGATTCCGATGCTTCACTTTAGGTTTACTGTATCCCTTGGACCTTCTTATTCACGATGAATCACAGAAATTGCATCGTAAATCAATACAAAAGGCAAAATGCCGACTTAAGGACAAGAAGGCGGACCGTTCTTACTGTCGATGTTTTGAACCATTCCTGTGACAAAAGTTCTAGATTCCGATGCTTCACTTCAGGTTTACTGTATCCCTCTGACCATCTTATTGACGATGAAACACAGAAATTGAATCGGAATTGAATACAAAAGGCACAATGCCGACTTAAATTCAAGTGGACTGACTCTTCTTACTGACTATGTTTTGAACCATTCTTGTGACACTAGTTATGGATTCCGATGCTTCACTTCAGGTTTACTGTATCCCTTGGACCATCTTATTGACGATGAAATACAGAAATTGCCTCGGAATTAAATACAAAAGGTACAATGCCGACTTAAGTACAAGAAGACTGACTCTTCTTACTGACTATATCTTGATTCATTGCTGCTACACTATTTATAGATTCCGATGCTTCACTTCAGGTTTACTGTATCCTTCTGACCTTCTTATTAACGATGAAACAAAGATATTGCGTCGGCATTAAATACAAAAGGCACAATGCCAAATCAAGTACAAGAAGACTGACTCTTCTTACTGACTATGCTTTGAACCATTCCTGTGACACTAGTTATAGATTCCGATGCTTCACTTCTGGTTTACTGTATCCTTTGGACCTTCTTATTAGCGACGATACACAGAAATTGCATCGGAATTAAATATAAAAGGCACAAAGCCGACTTAAGTACAAGAAGACTGTCTCTCCTTACTGTCTATGTTTGAACCATTAATGTGACACTAGTTATAGATTCCGATGCTTCACCTCAGATTCACTGTATCCCTCTGACCTTCTTATTGACGATGAAACACAGAAATTGCATCGGAATTAAATAGAAAAGGCACATGCCGTCTTAAGTACAGGCAGACTGACTCTTCTTAGTGTCTATGTTTTGAACCATTCCTGTGACGCTAGTTACAGATTCCGATGCTTCACTTCAGGTTTACTGTATCCCTTGGACCTTCTTATTGACGATGAAACACAGAAATTGCATCGGAATTAAATACAAAAGGCACAATGCCGACTTAAGTACAAGAAGACTATCTTTTCCTACTGTCTATGTTTTGAACCATTCCTGTGACACTAGTTATAAAATTCCGATGCTTCACTTCAGGTTTACTGTATCCCTTGGACTTTCGTATTGACGATGAGACAAAGAAATTGCATTGGAATTAAATAGAAAAGGCACAATGCCGACTTAAGTACAAGAAGACTGATTCTTCCTGCTGTCTATGTTTTGAACAATTCCTGTGACACTAGTTTTAGATTCCGATGCTTCACTTCAGTTTTACTGTATCCCTCTGACCTACTTATTGACGATGAAACACAGAAATTGAATCAGAATTAAATACAAAAGGCACAATGCCGACTTAAGTACAAGAAGACTGACTCTTCCTACTGTCTACGTTTTGAACCATTCCTGTGACACTAGTTATAGATTCCGATGCTTCACTTCAGGTTTACTGTATCCCTTGGATATTCTTATTGACGATGAAACACAGAAATTGCATCGGAATTAATAACAAAAGGCACAATGCCGACTTAAGTACAAGAAGACTGACTCTTCTTACTGGCTATGTTTTGAACCATTCCTGTGACACTAGTTATAGACTCCGATGCTTCACTTTAGGTTTGCTGAATCCCTTGGGCCTTCTTATTGACGATGAAACACAGAAATTGCATCGGAATTAAATACAAAAGGCACAATGCCGAATTAAGTACAAGAAGACTGACTCTTCTTACTGTGTATGTTTTGAACCATTCCTGTGACGCAAGTTATACATTCCGATGCTTCACCTCAAGTTTACTGTATCACTTGGACTTTCTTATTGACGATGAAACACAGAAATTGCATCGGAATTAAATAGAAAAGGCACAATGACGACTTAAGTACAAGAAGACTGACTCTTCTTACTGTCTACGTTTTGAACCATTCCTGTGACACTAGTTATAGATTCCGATGCTTCACTCCAGGTTTACTGTATCCCTTGGACCTTCTTATTGACGATGAAACACTGAAATTGCATCGGAATTAAATAGAAAAGGCACAATGCCGACTTAAGTACAAGAAGACTGGCTCTTCTCACTGACTAAGTTTTGAACCATTCCTGTGACACTAGTTATAGATTCCGATGCTTCACTTCAGGTTTACTGTATCCCGTGGACCTTCTTATTGACGATGAAACACAGAAATTGCATCGGAATTAAATAGAAAAGGCACAATGCCGACTTAAATACAAGAAGACTGGCTCCTCTTACTGTTTATGTTTTGAACCATTCCTGTGACACTAGTTATAGATTCCGATGCTTCACTACAGGTTTACTGTATGCCTCTGACCTTCTTATTGACGATGAATCACAGAAATTGCATCGGAATCAAATACAAAAGGCAAAATGCCGACTTAGGTACAAGAAGACTGACTCTACCTACTGCCTATGCTTTGAACCATTCCTGTGACACTAGATATAGAGTCAGATGCTTCACTACTGGTTTACTGAATCCCTTGGACATTCTTATTGACGATGAAACACATAATTTGCATCGGAATTAATTACAAAAGGAACAATGCCGACTTACGTGCAAGAAGACTGACTCATCATACTGTCCTGTGACACTAGTTTTAGATTCCGATGCTTCACTTCAGTTTTACTGTACCCTCTGACCTACTTATTGACGATGAAACACAGAAATTGAATCGGAATAAAATACAAAAGGTACAATGCCGACTTAAATACAAGAAGACTGACTCTTCCTACTGTCTATGTTTTGAACCATTCGTGTGACACTAGTTATAGATTCCGATGCTTCACTTCAGGTTTACTGTATCCCGTGGACCTTCTTATTGACGATGAAACACAGAAATTGCATCGGAATTAAATACAAAAGGCACAATGCCGACTTAAGTACAAGAAGACTGACTCTTCCTACTGTCTATGTTTTGAACTATTCCTGTGACACTAGTTATAGATTCCGATGCTTCACTTCAGGTTTACTGAATCCCTTGGACCTGCTTATTGACGATGAAACACAGAAATTGCATCGGAATTAAATACAAAAGGCACAATGCCGACTTAAGTACAAAAAGACTGACTCTTCTTACGGTCTATATCTTGAACCATTCCTGTGACACTAGTAATAGATTCCGATGCTTCACACCAGGTTTACTGTATCCTGTGGACCTTCTTATTGACGATGAAACACCGAAATTGCATCGGAATTAAATAGAAAAGGCACAATGCCGACTTAAGTACAAGAAGAGTGATTCTTCCTAGTGTCTATGTTTTGAACAATTCCTGTGACACTAGTTTTAGATTCCGATGCTTCACTTCAGTTTTACTGTATCCCTCTGACCTACTTATTGACAATGAAACACAGAAATTGCATCGGAATTAAATACAAAAGGCACAATGCCGACTTAAGTACAAGAAGACTGACTCTTCCTACTGTCTATGTTTTGAACCATTCCTGTGACACTAGTTATAGATTCCGATGCTTCACTTCAGGTTTACTGTATCCCTTGGACATTCTTATTGACGATGAACCACAGAAATTGCATCGGAATTAATAACAAAAGACACAATGCAGACTTAAGTACAAGAAGGCTGACTCTTCTTACTGGCTATGTTTTGAACCATTCCTGTGACACTAGTTATAGACTCCGATGCTTCACTTCAGGTTTGCTCAATCCCTTGGACCTTCTTATTGACGATGAAACGCAGAAATTGCATCGGAATTAAATACTAAAGACACAATGCCGAATTAAGTACAAGAAGACTGACTCTTCTTACTGTGTATGCTTTGAACCATTCCTGTGACGCAAGTTATAGATTCCGATGCTTCACTTCAGGTTTACTGTATCACTTGGACCTTCTTATTGACGATGAAACACAGAAATTGCATCGGAATTAAATAGAAAAGTCACAATACCGACTTAAATACAAGAAGACTGACTCTTCTTACTGCCTACGATTTGAACCATTCTTGGGACACTAGTTATAGATTCCGATGCTTCACTCCAGGTTTACTGTATCCATTGGACCTACGTATTAACGATGAAACACAGAAATTGCATCGGGATTAAATACAAAAGGCACAATGTCGACATAAGTACAAGAAGACTGACTCTTCCGACTGTCTATGTTTGAACCATTCCTGTGACACTAGTTATAGACTCCGATGCTTCACTTCAGGTTTGCTGAATCCCTTGGACCTTCTTATTGACGATGAAACACAGAAATTGCATCGGAATTAAATACAAAAGGCACAATGCCGAATTAAGTACAAGAAGACTGACTCTTCTTACTGTGTATGTTTTCAATCATTCCTGTGACGCAAGTTATAGATTCCGATGCTTCACTTCAGGTTTACTGTATCCCTCTAACCTTCTTATTGACGATGAATCACAGAAATTGCATCGGAATTAAATACAAAAGGCAAAATGCCGACTTAGGTACAAGAAGACTGACTCATCCTACTGTCTATGATTTTGAACCATTCCGGTGACACTAGTTTTAGATTCCGATGCATCACTTCAGTTTTACTGTATCCCGCTGACATACTTATTGACGATGAAATACAGAAATTGAATCGGAATTAAATACAAAAGGCACAATGCCGACTTAAGTACAAGAGGACTATCTCTTCCTACTGTCTATGTTTTGAACCATTCCTGTGACACTAGTTATAAAATTCCGATGCTTCACTTCAGGTTTACTGTATCCCTTGGACTTTCGTATTGACGATGAGACAAAGAAATTGCATTGGAATTAAATAGAAAAGGCACAATGCCGACTTAAGTACAAGAAGACTAATTCTTCCTACTGTTTATGCTTTGAACAATTCCTGTGACACTAGTTTTAGATTCCGATGCTTCACTTCAGTTTTACTGGACCCTCTGACCTACTTATTGACGATGAAACACAGAAATTGAAGAGGAATTAAATACAAAAGGTACAATGCCGATTTAAGTACAAGAAGACTGACTCTTCCTACTGTCTATGTTTTGAACCATTCCTGTGACACTAGTTATAGATTCCGATGCTTCACTTCAGGTTTACTGTATCCCTTGGACATTCTTATTGACGATGAAACACAGAAATTGCATCGGAATTAATAACAAAAGGCACAATGCCGACTTAAGTACAAGAAGACTGACTCTTCTTACTGGCTATGTTTTGAACCATTCATGTGACACTAGTTATAGACTCCGATGCTTCACTTCAGGTTTGCTGAATCCCTTGGGCCTTCTTATTGACGATGAAACACAGAAATTGCATCGGAATTAAATACAAAAGGCACAATGCCGAATTAAGTACAAGAAGACTGACTCTTCTTACTGTGTATGCTTTGAACCATTCCTGTGACGCAAGTTACAGATTCCGATGCTTCACTTCAGGTTTACTGTATCACTTGGACCTTCTTATTGACATTGAAACACAGAAATTGCATCGGAATTAAATAGAAAAGGCACAATGACGACTTAAGTACAAGAAGACTGACTCTTCTTACTGTCTACGTTTTGAACCATTCCTGTGACACTAGTTATAGATTCCGATGCTTCACTCCAGGTTTACTGTATCCCTTGGACCTTCTTATTGACGATGAAACACAGATATTGCATCGGAATTCAATAGAAAAGGCACAATGCCGACTTAAGTACAAGAAGACTGGCTCTTCTCACTAACTAAGTTTTGAACCATTCCTGTGACACTAGTTATAGATTCCGATGCTTCACTTCAGGTTTACTGTATCCCGTGCACCTTCTTATTGACGATGAAACACAGAAATTCCATCGGAATTAAATACAAAAGGCACAATGCCGACTTAAGTACAAGAAGACTGACTCTTCCTACTGTCTATGTTTTGAACTATTCCTGTGACACTAGTTATAGATTCCGATGCTTCACTTCAGGTTTACTGAATCCCTTGGACCTGCTTATTGACGATGAAACACAGAAATTGCATCGGAATTAAATACAAAAGGCACAATGCCGACTTAAGTACAAGAAGACTGACTCTTCTTACGGTTTATGTTATGAACCATTCCTGTGACACTAGTAATAGATTCCGATGCTTCACACCAGGTTTACTGTATCCCGTGGACCTTCTTTTGGCGATGAAACACCGAAATTGCATCGGAATTAAAGAGAAAAGGCACAATGCCGACTTAAGTACAAGAAGACTGACTTTTGTTACTGACTATGATTTGAACCATTCCTGTGTCACTAGTTATAGATTCCGATGCTTCACTTCAGGTTTACTGTATCCCTTGGATTTTCTTAGTGACGATGAAACACAGACATTGCATCGGAATTAAATACAAAAGGCACAATGCCGAATTAAGTACAAGAAGACTGACTCTTCTTACTGTGTATGCTTTGAACCATTCCTGTGACGCAAGTTATAGATTCCGATGCTTCACTTCACGTTTACTGTATCACTTGGACCTTCTTATTGACGATGAAACACAGAAATTGCATCGGAATTAAATAGAAAAGGCACAATGACGACTTAAGTACAAGAAGACTGACTCTTCTTACTGTCTACGTTTTGAACCATTCCTGTGACACTAGTTATAGATTCAGATGCTTCACTTCAGGTTTACTGTATCCCATGGACCTTCTTATTGACGATGAAACACAGAAATTGCATCGGAATTAAATACAAAAGGCACACTGCCGACTTAAGTACAAGAAGACTGACTCTTCTTACGGTCTATGCTTTGAACCATTCCTGTGACACTAGTAATAGATTCCGAAGCTTCACACCAAGTTTACTGTATCCCGTGGACCTTCTTATTGACGATGAAACACCGAAATTGCATCGGAATTAAATAGAAAAGGCACAATGCCGACTTAAGTACAAGAAGACTGACTTTTTTTACTGACTATGTTTTGAACCATTCCTGTGTCACTAGTTATAGATTCCGATGCTTCACTTCAGGTTTACTGTATCCCTTGGACTTTCGTATTGACGATGAAACACAGAAATTGCATCGGAATTAAATACGAAAGGCACAATGCCGACTTAAGTACTTGAAAACTGACTGTTCTTACTGACTATGTTCTGAACCATTCCTGTGACACTAGTTATAGATTCCGATGCTTCACTTCAGGTTTACTGTATACCTTGGAACTTCTTATTGACGAAGAAACACAGAAATTGCATCGGAATTAAATACAAAAGGCACAACGCCGACTTAAGGACAAGAAGACTGACTCTTCTTACTGACTATGTTTTGACCATTCCTGTGACACTAGTTATAGATTCCGATGCTTCACTTCATGTTTACTGTATCCCTCTGACCTTCTTATTGACGATGAAACACAGAAATTGCATCGGAATTAAATAGAAAAGGCACAATGCCGACTTAAGTACAAGAAGACTGGCTCTTCTTACTGTCTATGTTTTGAACCATTCCTGTGACACTAGTTATAGATTCCGATGCTTCACTTCAGGTTTACTGTATCCCTTGGACCTTCTTATAGACGATGAAACACAGATATTGCATCGGAATTAAATACAAAATGCTAAATGCCGACTTAAAAACAAGAAGACTGACTCTTCCTTCTGTCTATGCTTCGAACCATTCCTGTGACACTAGTTTTAGATTCCGATGCTTCACTTCAGCATTACTGTATCCCTCTGACCTTCTTATTGGCGATGAATCACCGAAATTGCATCGGAATTAAATACAAAAGGCAAAATGCCGACTTAGGTACAAGAAGACTGACTCATGTTACTGACTATGTTTTGAACCATTCCTGTGACACTAGTTATAGATTCCGATGCTTCACTTCAGGTTTACTGTATCCCGTGGACCTTCTTATTGACGATGAAACACATAAATTGCATCGGAATTAAATACAAAAGGAACAATGCCGACTTAAGTACAAGAAACTGACTCATCCTACTGTCTATGTTTTGAACCATTCCTGTGACACTAGTTTTAGATTCTGATGCATCACTTCAGTTTTACTGTATCCCCCTGACATACTTATTGACGATGAAATACAGAAATTGAAACGGAATTAAATACAAAAGGCACAATGCCGACTTAAGTACAAGAAGACTATCTCTTCCTACTGTCTATGTTTTGAACTATTCCTGTGACACTAGTTATAAAATTCCGATGCTTCACTTCAGGTTTACTGTATCCCTTGGACTTTCGTATTGACGATGAGACAAAGAAATTGCATTGGAATTAAATAGAAAAGGCACAATGCCGACTTAAGTACAAGAAGACTGATTCTTCCAACTGTCTATGTTTTGAAAAATTCCTGTGACACTAGTTTTAGATTCCGATGCTTCACTTCAGTTTTACTGTACCCTCTGACCTACTTATTGACGATGAAACACAGAAATTGAATCGGAATTTAATACAAAAGGTACAATGCCGACTTAAGTACAAGAAGACTGACTCTTCCTACTGTCTATGTTTTGAACCATTCCTGTGACACTAGTTATAGATTCCGATGCTTCACTTCAGGTTTACTGTATCCCTTGGACATTCTTATTGACGATGAAACACAGAAATTGCATCGGAATTAATAACAAAAGGCACAATGCCGACTTAAGTACAAGAAGACTGACTCTTCTTACTGGCTATGTTTTGAACCATTCCTGTGACACTAGTTATAGACTCCGATGCTTCACTTCAGGTTTGCTGAATCCCTTGGGCCTTCTTATTGACGATGAAACACAGAAATTGCATCGGAATTAAATACAAAAGGCACAATGCCGAATTAAGTACAAGAAGACTGACTCTTCTTACTGTGTATGCTTTGAACCATTCCTGTGACGCAAGTTACAGATTCCGATGCTTCACTTCAGGTTTACTGTATCACTTGGACCTTCTTATTGACAATGAAACACAGAAATTGCATCGGAATTAAATAGAAAAGGCACAATGACGACTCAAGTACAAGAAGACTGACTCTTCTTACTGTCTACATTTTGAACCATTCCTGTGACACTAGTTATAGATTCCGATGCTTCACTCCAGGTTTACTGTATCCCTTGGACCTTCTTATTGACGATGAAACACAGAAATTGCATCGGAATAAAATAGAAAAGGCACAATGCCGACTTAAGTACAAGAAGACTGGCTCTTCTCACTGACTAAGTTTTGAACCATTCCTGTGACACTAGTTATAGATTCCGATGCTTCACTTCAGGTTTACTGTATCCCGTGGACCTTCTTATTGACGATGAAACACAGAAATTGCATCGGAATTAAATACAAAAGGCACAATGCCGACTTAAGTACAAGAAGACTGACTCTTCCTACTGTCTATGTTTTGAGCTATTCCTGTGACACTAGTTATAGATTCCGATGCTTCACTTCAGGTTTACTGAATCCCTTGGACCTGCTTATTGACGATGAAACACAGAAATTGCATCAGAATTAAATACAAAAGGCACAATGCCGACTTAAGTACAAGAAGACTGACTCTTCTTACGGTCTATGTTTTGAACCATTCCTGTGACACTAGTAATAGATTCCGAAGCTTCACACCAGGTTTACTGTATCCCGTGGACCTTCTTATTGACGATGAAACACCGAAATTGCATCGGAATTAAATAGAAAAGGCACAATGCCGACTTAAGTACAAGAAGACTGACTTTTGTTACTGACTATGTTTTGAACCATTCCTGTGTCACTAGTTATAGATTCCGATGCTTCACTTCAGGTTTACTGTATCCCTTGGACTTTCTTATTGACGATGAAACACAGAAATTGCATCGGAATTAAATACAAAAGGCACAATGCCGACTTAAGTACTTGAAAACTGACTCTTCTTACTGACTATGTTTTGAACCATTCCTGTGACACTAGTTATAGATTCCAATGCTTCACTTCAGGTTTACTGTATACCTTGGATCTTCTTATTGACGAAGAAACACAGAAATTGCATCGGAATTAAATACAAAAGGCACAACGCCGACTTAAGGACAAGAAGACTGACTTTTCTTACTGACTATGTTTTGACCATTCCTGTGACACTAGTTATAGATTCCGATGCTTCACTTCATGTTTACTGTATCCCTCTGACCTTCTTATTGACGATGAAACACAGAAATTGCATCGGAATTAAATAGAAAAGGCACAATGCTGACTTAAGTACAAGAAGACTGGCTCTTCTTACTGTCTATGTTTTGAACCATTCCTGTGACACTAGTTATAGATTTAGATGCTTCACTTCAGGTTTACTGTATCCCTTGGACCTTCTTATAGACGATGAAACACAGAAATTGCATCGGAATTAAATACAAAATGCTAAATGCCGACTTAAATACAAGAAGACTGACTCTTCCTTCTGTCTATGCTTTGAACGATTCCTGTGACACTAGTTTTATATTCCGATGCTTCACTTCAGCATTACTGTATCCCTCTGACCTTCTTATTGGCGATGAATCACAGAAATTGCATCGGAATTAAATACAAAAGGCAAAATGTCGACTTAGGTACAAGAAGACTGACGCTTCCTACTGTCTACGTTTTGAACCATTCCTGTGACACTAGTTATAGATTCAGATGCTTCACTTCTGGTTTACTGACTCCCTTGGACCTTCTTATTGACGATGAAGCACATAAATTGCATCGGAATTAAATACATAGGATCAATGCCGACTTAAGTACAAGAAGACTGACTCTTCCTACTGTCTATGTTTGAACCATTCCTGTGACACTAGTTATAGATTCCGATGCTCACTTCAGGTTTACTGTATCCCTTGGACCTTCCTATTGACGATGAAACACAGAAATTACATCGGAATTAAATAGAAAAGGCACATTGCCGACTTAGGTACAAGAAGACTGACTCATGTTACTGACTATGTTTTGAACCATTCCTGTGACACTAGTTATAGATTCCGATGCTTCACTTCAGGTTTACTGTATCCCTTGGACCTTCTTATTGACGATGAAACACAGAAATTGCATCGGACTCAAATAGAAAAGGCACAATGCCGACTTAAGTACAAGAGGACTGATTCTTCCTACTGTCTATGTTTTGAACCATTCCTGTGACACTAGTTTTAGATTCCGATGCTTCACTTCTGGTTTGCTGAATCCCTTGGACCTTCGTATTGACGATGAAACACACAAATTGCATCGGAAATAAATACAAAAGGCACAATGCCGAATTAAGTACAAGAAGACTGTCTCTTCCTACTGTCTAAGTTTTGAACCATTCCTGTGACACTAGTTATAGACTCCGATGCTTCACTTCAGGTTTGCTGAATCCCTTGGACCTTCTTATTGACGATGAAACACAGAAATTGCATCGGAATTAAATACAAAAGGCAGAATGCCGAATTAAGTACAAGAAAACTGACTCTCCTTACTGTGTATGGTTTGAACCATTCCTGTGACGCAAGTTATAGATTCCGATGCTTCACTTCAGGTTTACTGTATCCCTCTGACCTTCTTATTTACGATGAATCACAGAAATTGCATCGGAATTAAATACAAAAGGCAAACTGCCGACTTAGGTACAAGAAGACTGACTCTTCCTACTGTCTATGCTTTTGAACCATTCCTGTGACACTAGTTATAGAGTCAGATGCTTCACTTCTGGTTTACTGAATCCCTTGGACCTTCTTATTGACGATGAAACACAGAAATTGCATCGGAATTAAATACAAAAGGCACAATGCCGAATTAAGTACAAGAAGACTGACTCTTCTTACTGTGTATGCTTTGAACCATTCCTGTGACGCAAGTTACAGATTCCGATGCTTCACTTCAGGTTTACTGCATCACTTGGACCTTCTTATTGACGATGAAGCACATAAATTGCATCGGAATTAAATACATAGGATCAATGCCGACTTAAGTACAAGAAGACTGACTCTTCCTACTGTCTATGTTTGAACCATTCCTGTGACACTAGTTATAGATTCCGATGCTTCACTTCAGGTATACTGTGTCCCTCTGTCCTTCTTATTGACGAAGAAACACAGAAATAGCAACTGAATTAAATACAAAAGGCACAATGCTGACTTTAGTACAAGAAGACTGACTCTTCTTACTGACTATGCTTTTGAACCATTCCTGTGACACTAGTTATAGATTACGATGCTTCACTTCAGGTTTACTGTATCCCTTTGACCTTCTTGTTGACGATGAAACACGGAAATTGCATCGGAATTAAATACAAAAGGCACAATGCCGACTTAAGTACAAGATGACTGATTATTCTTACTGACTATGATTTTAACCATTCCTGTGACACTAGTTGTAGATGCCGATGCTTCACTTCAGGTTTACTGTATCCCTCTGACCTTCTTATTGACGATGAAACACAGAAATTGCATCGAAATGAAATAAAAAGGCACAATGCCGACTTAAGTACAAGGAGATTGACTCTTCCTACTGTCTATGATTTGAACCATTCCTGTGACACTATTTATAGATTCCGATGCTTCAGTTCAGGTTTACTGTATCCCTTGGACCTCCTTATTGACGATGAAACACAGAAATTGCAACGGATTTAAATAGAAAAGGCAAGAGGCCGACTTTAGTACAAGAAGACTGACTCTCCTTACAGACTATGTTTTGACCCATTCCTGTGACACTAGTTATAGATTTCGATGCTTCACCTCAGGTTTAATGTAACCCTCTGACTTTCTTATTGACGATGAAAAACAGAAACTGCATAGGAATTAAACAGAAATGCACAATGCCGACTTAAGTACAAGAAGGCTGACTCGTCTTACTGACTATGTTTTGAACCATTCCTGTGACACTAGTTAGAGATTGCGGTGCTTCATTTCAGGTTTACTGTATCCCTATGATCCTCGTATTGACGATGAAACACAGTAATTGCATCGGAATTAAATTGAAAGGGCACAATGCCGACTCAAGTACAAGAAGACTGACTCTTCTTACTGACTATGCTTTGAACCATTCCTGTGACACTAGTTATAGATTCCGATGTTTCACTTCAGCTTTACTGTATCCCTTGGACCTTCTTATTTACGATGAAACACTGAAATTGCAGCGGAAGTAAATTGAAAATGCATAATGCCGAATTAAGTACAAGAAGACTGACTCTTCTTACTGACTGTGTTTGGAACCATTCCTGTGACACTAGTTTTAGATTCCGATGCTTCACTTCAGGTATACTGTGTCCCTCTGTCCTTCTTATTGACGATGAAACACAGAAATAGCAACTGAATTAAATACAAAAGGCTCAATGCCGACTTAAGTACAAGAAAACTGACTCTTCTTACTGACTATGCTTTTGAACCATTTCTGTGACACTAGTTATAGATTCCGATACTTCACTTCAGGTTTACTGTATCCCTTGAACCTTCTTATTGACGATGAAGCACGGAAATTGCATAGGAATTAAATACAAAAGGCACAATGCCGATTTAAGTACAAGTTGATTGATTCTTCTTACTGACTATGATTTTAACCATTCCTGTGACACTAGTTGTAGATTCCGATGCTTCACTTCAGGGTTACTGTATCCCTCTGACCTTCTTATTGACGATGAAATACAGAAATTGCATCGACATGAAATACAAACACACAATGCCGACTTAAGTACAAGAAGACTGACTCTTCCTACTGTCTATGTTTTGAACCACTCCTGTGACACTATTTATAGATTCCGATGCTTCAGTTTAGGTTTACTGTATCCCTTGGACCTTCTTATTGACGATGAAAAACAGAAATTGCATCGGAATTAAATAGAAAAGGCACAATGCCGACTTAAGTACAAGAAGACTGACTCTTCTTACTGTCTATGTTTTGAACCATTCCTGTGACACTAGTTATAGATTCCGATGCTTCACTTCAGGTTTACTGTATGCCTTGGATCTTCTTATTGACGAAGAAACACAGAAATTGCATCGGAATTAAATACAAAAGGCACAACGCCGACTTAAGGACAAGAAGACTGACTCTTCTTACTGACTATGTTTTGACCATTCCTGTGACACTAGTTATAGATTCCGATGCTTCACTTCATGTTTACTGTATCCCTCTGACCTTCTTATTGACGATGAAACACAG
Source organism: Schistocerca piceifrons (assembly GCF_021461385.2). Classification (NCBI taxonomy): domain Eukaryota; kingdom Metazoa; phylum Arthropoda; class Insecta; order Orthoptera; family Acrididae; genus Schistocerca; species Schistocerca piceifrons. The sequence goes on along the minus strand of NC_060141.1, from coordinate 850,536,347 downwards.
AAATTGCATCGGAATTAAATAGAAAAGGCACAATGCCGACATAAGTACAAGAAGACTGACTCTTCCTACTGTCGATGTTTGAACCATTCCTGTGACACTAGTTATAGATTCCGATGCTTCACTTCAGCTTTACTGTATCCCTTGGACCTTCTTATTGACGATGAAACACTGAAATTGCATCGGAAGTAAATAGAAAATGCATAATGCCGACTTAAGTACAAGAAGACTGACTCTTCTTACTGACTATGTTTGGAACCATTCCTGTGACACTAGTTATAGATTCCGATGCTTCACTTCGGGTATACTTTGTCCCTCTGTCCTTCTTATTGACGATGAAACACAGAAATAGTAACTGAATTAAATACAAAAGGCACAATGCCGACTTAAGTACTAGAAGACTGACTCTTCTTACTGTCAATGTTTTGAACCATTCCTGTGACACTAGTTATAGGTTCCGATACTTCACTTCAGGTTTACTCTATACCTTGGACCTTCTTATTGACGATGAAACACAGAAATTGCATCGGAATTAAATACAAAAGGCACAATGAAGATTAAGTACAAGAAGACGGACACTTCTTTCTGTCTATGTATTAACCATTCCTGTGACAAAAGTTCTAGATTCCGATGGTTCACTTCAGGTTTACTGTATCCCTTGGACCTTCTTATTGACGATGAAACACAGAAATTGAATCGGAATTAAATACAAAAGGCACAATGCCGACTTAAATACAAGAAGACTGACTCTTCTTACTGACTATGCTTTGAACCATTCCTGTGACACTAGTTATAGATTCCGATGCTTCACTTTAGCTTTACTGTATCCCTTGGACCTTCTTATTGACGATGAAACACTGAAATTACATCGGAAGTAAATAGAAAATGCATACTGCAGACTTAAGTACAAGAAGACTGACTCTTCTTACTGACTATGTTTGGAACCATTCCTGTGACACTAGATATAGATTCCTATGCTTCACTTCAGGTATACTGTGTCCCTCTGCCCTTCTTATTGACGATGAAACACAGAAATGGCAACTGAATTAATACAAAAGACACAATGCCGACTTAAGTACAAGAAGACTGACTCTTCTTACTGACTATGCTTTTGAACCATTCCTGTGACACTAGTTATAGATTACGACGCTTCACATCAGGTTTACTGTATCCCTTGGACCTTCTTATTGACGATGAAATACGGAAATTGCATCGGAATTAAATACAAAAGGCACAATGCCGACTTAAATACAAGAAAACAGACTCTTCTTACTGACTATGTTTGGACCATTCCTGTGTCACTAGTTATAGATTCCGATCCATCACTTCAGGTATACTGTGTCCCTCTGTCCTACTTATTGACGATGATACACAGAAACAGCAACTGAATTAAATACAAAAGGCACAATGCCACCTTAAGTACAAGAAGACTGACTCTTCTTACTGTCTATGTTTTGAACCATTCCTGTGACGCTAGTTATAGATTCTGAAGCTTCACTTCAGGTTTACTGATCACTTGGACCATCTTATTGACGAAGAAACACAGAAATAGCGTCGGAATTAAATAAAAAAGGCACAATGCCGACTTAAGTACAAGAAGACTATCTCCTCCTACTGCCTATGTTTTGTACCATTTCTGTGACACTAGTTATAGATTCCGATGCTTCACTTCAGGTTTACTGTATCTGTTGGACCTTCTTATTGACGATGAAGCACAGAAATTGCATCGGAATTATATACATAAGGCATAATGTCGACTTAAGTACGAGAAGACTGATTCTTCTTACTGACTATGTTTTGAACCATTCCTGTGACACTAGTTGTAGATTCCCATGCTTCACTTCAGGTTTATTATATCCCTTGGACCTTCTTATTGACGATGAAACACAGAAATTGCATCGGAATTCAATACAAAAGGCATAATGCCGACTTAAGTACAAGAAGACTGACTCGTCTTACTGACTATGTTTTGAACCGTTCCTGTGACACTAATTATAGATTCCGATGCTTCACTTCATGTTTACTGTATCCCTTGGACCCTCTTATTGACGATTAAACACAGAAATTGCATCGGAATTAAATACAAAAGGCACAATGCCGACTTAAGTACAAGACGACTGACTCTTCCTGTTGTCTATGTTTTGAACCATTCCTGTGACATTAGTTATAGATTCCGATGCTTCACTTCAGGTTTACTGTATCCCTCTGACCTTCTTATTGGCGACGAAACACAGAAATTGAAACGGAATTAAATAGAAAAGGCACAATGCCGACATAAGTACAAGAAGACTGACTCTTCCTACTGTCGATGTTTGAACCATTCCTGTGACACTAGTTATAGATTCCGATGCTTCACCTCCGGTTTACTGTATCCCTCTGACCTTCTTATTGTCGATGAAACACAGAAATTGCATCGGAATTAAATAGAAAAGGCACAATGCCGACTTAAGTACAAGAAGACTGACTCTTCCTACTGTCGATGTTTGATCCATTCCTGTGACACTAGTTATAGATTCCGATGCTTCACCTCCGGTTTACTGTATCCCTCTGAGCTTCTTATTGACGATGAAACACAGAAATTGCATCGGAATTACATACAAAAGGCACAATGCCGACTTAAGTACAAGATGACTGATTCTTCTACTAACTATGATTTTAACCATTCCCGTGACACTAGTTGTAGATTCCGATGCTTCACTTCAGGTTTACTGTATCCCTCTGACCTTCTTATTGACGATGAAACACAGATATTGCATCGGAATGAAATACAAAAGGCACAATGCCGACTTAAGTACAAGAAGACTGACTCTTCCTACTGGTTATGTTTTGAACCATAACTGTGACACTATTTATAGATTCCGATGCTTCAGTTCAGGTTTACTGTATCCCTTGGCCCTTCTTATTGACGATGAAACACAGAAATTGCATCGGAATTAAATAGAAAAGGCACTATGCTGACTTTACTACAAGAAGACTGACTTTCCTTACTGACTACGTTTTGAACCATTCCTGTGACACTAGTTATGGATTTCGATGCTTCACCTCAGGTTTAATGTAACCCTCTGACCTTCTTATTGACGATGAAACACAGAAATTGCATCGGAATTAAATAGAAATGCTTAATGCCGACTTAAGTACAAGAAGGCTGACTCGTCTTACTGACTATGTTTTGAACCATTCCTCTGACACTAGTTAGAGGTTGCAGTGCTTCATTTCAGATTTACTGTATCCCTATGACCTTCCTATTGACGATGAAACACAGTAATTGCATCGGAATTAAATTGATAAAGGCACAATGCCGACTTAAGTACTAGAAGACTGACTCTTCTTACTGTCAATGTTTTGAACCATTCCTGTGACACTAGTTATAGATTCCGATGCTTCACTTCAGGTTTACTCTATACCTTGGACCTTCTTATTGACGATGAAACACAGAAATTGCATCGGAATTAAATACAAAAGGCACAATGAAGATTAAGTACAAGAAGACGGACACTTCTTTCTGTCAATGTTTTAACCATTCCTGTGACAAAAGTTCTAGATTCCGATGGTTCACTTCAGGTTTACTGTATCCCTTGGACCTTCTTATTGACGATGAAACACAGAAATTGAATCGGAATTAAATACAAAAGGCACAATGCCGACTTAAATACAAGAAGACTGACTCTTCTTACTGACTATGCTTTGAAACATTCCTGTGACACTTGTTATAGATTTCGATGCTTCACTTTAGCTTTACTGTATCCCTTGGACCTTCTTATTGACGATGAAACACTGAAATTACATCGGAAGTAAATAGAAAATGCATAATGCAGACCTAAGTACAAGAAGACTGACTCTTCTTACTGACTATGTTTGGAACCATTCCTGTGACACTAGATATAGATTCCTATGCTTCACTTCAGGTATACTGTGTCCCTCTGCCCTTCTTATTGACGATGAAACACAGAAATGGCAACTGAATTAATACAAAAGGCACAATGCCGACTTAAGTACAAGAAGACTGACTCTTCTTACTGACTATGCTTTTGAACCATTCGTGTGACACTAGTTATAGATTACGATGCTTCACATCAGGTTTACCGTATCCCTTGGACCTTCTTATTGACGATGAAATACGGAAATTGCATCGGAATTAAATACAAAAGGCACAATGCCGACTTAAGCACAAGATGACTGTTTCTTCTTACTGACTATGATTTTAACCATTCCTGAGACACTAGTTGTAGATTCCGATGCTTCACCTCAGGTTTACTGTATCCCTCTGACCTTCTTATTGACGATGAAACACAGAAATTGCATCAGAATGAAATACAAAAGGCACAATGCCGACTTAAGTACAAGAAGACAGACTCTTCCCATTGTCTATGTTTTGAACCATTCCTGTGACACTATTTATAGATTCCGATGCTTCATTTCAGGTTTACTGTATCCCTTGGACCTTCTTATTGACGATGAAACACAGAAATTGCATCGGAATTAAATAGAGAAAGCACAATGCCGACTATAGTACAAGAAGACTGACTCTCCTTACTGACTATGATTTGAACCATTCCTGTGACACTAGTTATAGATTGCGATGCTTCACCTCAGGTTTAATGTAACCCTCTGACCTTCTTATTGACGATGAGACACAGAAATTGCATCGGAATTAAATAGAAATGCACAATGCCGACTTAAGTACAAGAAGACTGACCCGTCTTACTGACTATGTTTTGAACCATTCCTGTGACACTAGTTATAGATTCTGATGCTTTACTCCAGGTTTACTGTATCCCTTACCCCTTCTTATTGACGATGAATCACTGAAATTGCATCGGAATTAAATAGAAAAAGCACAATGCCGACTTAAGTACAAGAAGACTGACTCTTCTTACTGACTATATTTGGAACCATTCCTGTGAAACTAGTTATAGATTCCCATGCTTCACTTCAGGTATACTGTGTCCCACTGTCCTTCTTATTGACGATGAAACACAGAAATAGCAGCTGAATTAAATACAAAAGGCACAATGCCAACTTAAGTACAAGAAGACTGACTCTTCTTACTGACTATGCTTTTAACCATTCCTGTGACACTAGTTATTGATTCCGATGCTTCACTTCAGGCTTACTGTATCCGTTGGACCTTCTTATTGACGATGAAACACAGAAATTGCATCGGAATTAAATACAAATGCAAAATGCCGACTTAAGTACAAGAAGACTGAATCTTCTTACTGTCTATGTTTTGAACCATTCCTGTGACGCTAGTTATAGATTCCGATGCTTCACTTCAGGTTTACTGTATCCCTTGGACCTTCTTATTGACGACGAAACACAGAAATTGCATCGGAATTAAATAGAAAAGTCACAATGCCGACTTATGGACAAGAGGAATGTCTCTTCCTACTGTCTGTGCTTTGAACCTTTCCTGTGACACTAGTTATGGATTCAGATGCATCACTTCAGGTTTACTGTATCCCTTGGACCTTCTTATTGACGATGAAACACAGAAATTGCATCGGAATTAAATACAAAAGGCACAATGCCGACTTAAGTACAAGAAGACTGACTCTTCCTACTGTCTATGTGCGAACCATTCCCGTGACACTAGTTATAGATTCCGATGCTTCACTTCATGTTTACGGTATCTCTTGGACCTTCTTATTGACGATGAAACACAGAAACTGCATCGGAATTCAATTCAAAAGGCACAATGCCGAATTAAGTACAAGAAGACTGACTCTTCTTACTGTCTATGTTGTGAAATATTCCTGTGACACTAGATAAAGATTCCGATGCTTCACGTCAGGTTTGCTAAATCCCTTGGACCTTCTTATTGACGATGGAACACAAAAATAGCATCGGAATTAAATACATAAGGCACAATGCCGACTTAAGTACAAGAAGACTGACTCTTCTTACTGTCTATGTTTTGAACCATTCCTGTGACGCTAGTTATAGATTCCGATGCTTCACTTCAGGTTTACTGTATCACTTGGACCTTCTTATTGACGACGAAACACAGAAATAGCGTCGGAATTAAATAGAAAAGGCACAATGCTGACTGAAGTACAAGAAAACTTTCTCTTCCTACTGTCTATGTTTTGTACTAGTCCTGTGACACTAGTTATAGATTCCGATGCTTCACTTCAGGTTTACTGTATCCCTTGGACCTTCATATTGATGATGAAACACAGAAATTGCATCGGAATTAAATACAAAAGGCACAATTCCGAATTAAGTACAAGAAGACTGACTCTTCTTACTGTCTATGTTTTCAACCATTCCTGTGACGCTAGTTATAGATTCCGATGCTTCACTTCAGGTTTACTGTATCACTTGGATCTTCTTATTGACGACGAAACACAGAAATAGCATCGGAATTATATAGAAAAGGCAGAATGCCGACTTAAGCACAAGAAGACTATCTCTTCCTACTGTCCATGATTGTACCATTCCTGTGACACTAGTTATAGATTCCGATGCTTCCCTTCAGGTTTACTGTATCCGTTGGACCTTCTTATTGACGATGAAGCACAGAAATTGCATCAGAATTAAATACAAAAGGCATAATGTCGACTTAACTACAAGAAGACTGACTCTTCTTACTGACCATGTTTTATACCGTTCCTGTGACACTAATTATAGATTCCGATGCTTCACTTCAGATTTACTGTATCCCTTGGACCCCCATATTGACGATGAAACACAGAAATTGCATCGGAATTAAATACAAAAGGCATAATGCCGACTTAATTACAAGAAGACGGACTCTTCTTACTGTCTATGTTTGAACCATGCCTGTGTCGCTAGTTATAGATACCGAAGCTTCACTTGACGTTTACTGCCTCCCTTGGACCTTCTTATTGACGACGAAACACAGAAATTGAATCGGAATTACATAGATTAGGCACAATGCCGACTTATGAACAAGAAGACTGTCTCTTCCTACTGTCTATGTTTTGAACCATTCCTGTGATACTAGTTATGGATTCCGATGCTTCACTTCAGGTTTACTGTATCCGTTGGACCTTCTTGTTGACGATGAAGCACAGAAATTGCATCGGAAATAAATACAAAAGGCATAATGCCGACTTAAGTACAAGAAGACTGACTCTTCTTACTGACTATGTTTTGAACCATTCCTGTGACACTAGTTGTAGATTCCGATGCTTCACTTCAGGTTTACTGTATCCTTTGCACCTTTTTATTCGCGACGAAACACAGAAAATGCATCGGAATTACATAGAAAAGGCACAATGCCGACTTAAGTACAAGAAGACTGACTCTTCCTAATGTCTATGTTTTGAACCATTCCTGTGACACTAGTTATGGTTTCCGATCCTTGACCTCCGGTTTACTGTATCCCTCTCACCTTCTTATTGACCATTAAACACAGATATTGCATAGGAATTAAATAGTAAAGGCACAATGCCGACTTAAGTACAGGAGGACTGACTCTTCTTACTGTCTATGATTTGAACCGTTCCTGTGACGCTACTTACAGATTCCGATGCTTCCCTTCGGGTTTACTGTATCCCATGGACCTTCTTTTTGATGATGAAACACAGAAATTGCATCGGAATTAAATAGAAAAGGCACAATGCCGACTTAAGTACAAGAAGACTGACTCTCCTTACGGACTATGTTTTAACTAATCGTGTGACACTAGTTAGAGATTCCGATGCTTCATTTCAGGTTATCTGTATCCCTCTGACCTTCTAATTGACGATGAAACTCAGTGATTGCATCGGAATTAAATTGAAAAGGGCACAATGCCGACTTAAGTACAAGAAGACTGACTCTTCTTACTGTCTATGTTTTGAACCATTCCTGTAACACTACTTAAAGATTCCGATGCTTCACTTCAGGTTTACTGTATACCTTGGACCTTCTTTGTGACGATGAAACACAGAAATTGCATCGGATTTATATAGAAAAGGCACAATGCCGACTTAAGTACAAGAGGACTGACTCTTCTTACTGACTATACCTTCATCCATTCCTGTGACACTAGTAATTGATTACGATGCCTCACTTCAGGATTACTGTATCCTTTGGACCTTCGTGTTGGCGACGAAACACAGAAATTGCATCGGAATTAAATAGAATAGGCACAATGCCGACTTAAGTACAAGAAGACAGACTCTTCCTACTGTCTATGTTTTGAACCATTCTTGTGACGCTAGTTATAGATTCCGAAGCTTCACCTCAGGATCACTGTATCTCTCTGACGATCTTATTGACGATGAAACACAGATATTGCATCGGAATTAAATAGAAAAGGCACAATGTCGTCTTAAGTACAAGCAGACTGACTCTTCTTACTGACTATGTGTTGAACCATTCCTGTGACACTAGTTATAGATTCCGTAGCTTCATTTCAGGTTTACTGTATCCCTTGGACCGTCGTATTGACGATGAAATACAGATAGTACATCGGAATTAAATACAAAAGGCACAATGCCAACTTAAGTACAAGAAGACTGACACTACCTACTGTCTATGTTTTGAACCATTCCTGTGACACTAGTTATAGATTCCGAGTCTTCACTTCAGGTTTACTGTGTCTTTCTGACCATCTTTTTGACGATGAAACACAGAAATTGCATCGGAATTAAATAGAAAAGGCACAATATCGACTTAAGTACAAGAAGACTGACTCTTCTTACAGACTATATCTTGATCCATTCCTGTGACACTAGTTATAGATTCCGATGCTTCACTTCAGGTTTACTGTATCCCTTGGACCTTCTTATTGACGATGAAACACAAAAATTGCATCGAAATTAAATACTAAAGGCACAATGCCGACTTAAGTACAAGAAGACTGACTCTTCTTACTGACTATGTTTTGAACCATTCCTGTGACACTAGTTGTAGATTCCGATGCTTCACTTCAGGTTTACTGTATCCTTTGCACCTTTTTATTCGCGACGAAACACAGAAATTGCATCGGAATTAAATAGAAAAGGCACAATGCCGACTTAAGGACAAGAAGACTGACTCTTCCTAATGTCTATGTTTTGAACCATTTCTGTGACACTAGTTATAGTTTCCGATCCTTCACCTCCGGTTTACTGTATCCCTCTCACCTTCTTATTGACCATTAAACACAGATATTGCATCGGAATTAAATAGTAAAGGCACAATGCCGACTTAAGTACAGGAAGACTGACTCTTCTTACTGTCTATGATTTGAACCGTTCCTGTGACGCTACTTACAGATTCCGATGCTTCCCTTCGGGTTTACTGTATCCCTTGGACCTTCTTTTTGATGATGAAACACAGAAATTGCATCGGAATTAAATAGAAAAGGCACAATGCCGACTTAAGTACAAGAAGACTGACTCTCCTTACGGACTATGTTTTAACTAATCGTGTGACACTAGTTAGAGATTCCGATGCTTCATTTCAGGTTATCTGTATCCCTCTGACCTTCTAATTGACGATGAAACTCAGTGATTGCATCGGAATTAAATTGAAAAGGGCACAATGCCGACTTAAGTACAAGAAGACTGACTCTTCTTACTGTCTATGTTTTGAACCATTCCTGTAACACTACTTAAAGATTCCGATGCTTCACTTCAGGTTTACTGTATACCTTGGACCTTCTTGTTGACGATGAAACACAGAAATTGCATCGGAATTAAATACAAGAGGCACAATGAAGACTTAAGTACAAGAAGACGGACCTTTCATACAGTCTATGTTTGAACCATTCCTGTGACAAAAGTTCTAGATTCTGATGCTTCACTTCAGGTTTACTGTATCCCTCTGACCATCTTATTGACGATGAAACACAGAAATTGAATCGGAATTACATACAAAAGGCACAATGCTGACCTAAATACAAGAAGACTGTCTCTTCCTACTGTCTATGTTTTGAACCTTTCCTGTGACACGAGTTAGGGATTCGGATGCTTCACTTCAGGTTTACTGTATCCCTCGGACCTTCGTATTGACGATGAAACACAGAAATTGCATCGGAATTAGATACAAAAGGCACAATGCCGAATTAAGTACAAGAAGACTGACTCTTCTTACTGACTATGATTTGAACCATTCCTGTGACACTAGTTGTAGATTCCGATGCTTCACTTCAGGTTTACCCTATCCCTCTGACCTACTTATTAACGATGAAACACAGATATTGCATCGGAATTAAATACAAAAGGCATAATGCCGACTTAATTACAAGAAGACGGACTCTTCTTACTGTCTATGTTTGAACCATGCCTGTGTCGCTAGTTATAGATACCGAAGCTTCACTTGACGTTTACTGCCTCCCTTGGACCTTCTTATTGACGACGAAACACAGAAATTGAATCGGAATTACATAGATTAGGCACAATGCCGACTTATGAACAAGAAGACTGTCTCTTCCTACTGTCTATGTTTTGAACCATTCCTGTGATACTAGTTATGGATTCCGATGCTTCACTTCAGGTTTACTGTATCCGTTGGACCTTCTTGTTGACGATGAAGCACAGAAATTGCATCGGAAATAAATACAAAAGGCATAATGCCCGACTTAAGTACAAGAAGACTGACTCTTCTTACTGACTATGTTTTGAACCATTCCTGTGACACTAGTTGTAGATTCCGATGCTTCACTTCAGGTTTACTGTATCCTTTGCACCTTTTTATTCGCGACGAAACACAGAAAATGCATCGGAATTACATAGAAAAGGCACAATGCCGACTTAAGTACAAGAAGACTGACTCTTCCTAATGTCTATGTTTTGAACCATTCCTGTGACACTAGTTATGGTTTCCGATCCTTGACCTCCGGTTTACTGTATCCCTCTCACCTTCTTATTGACCATTAAACACAGATATTGCATAGGAATTAAATAGTAAAGGCACAATGCCGACTTAAGTACAGGAGGACTGACTCTTCTTACTGTCTATGATTTGAACCGTTCCTGTGACGCTACTTACAGATTCCGATGCTTCCCTTCGGGTTTACTGTATCCCATGGACCTTCTTTTTGATGATGAAACACAGAAATTGCATCGGAATTAAATAGAAAAGGCACAATGCCGACTTAAGTACAAGAAGACTGACTCTCCTTACGGACTATGTTTTAACTAATCGTGTGACACTAGTTAGAGATTCCGATGCTTCATTTCAGGTTATCTGTATCCCTCTGACCTTCTAATTGACGATGAAACTCAGTGATTGCATCGGAATTAAATTGAAAAGGGCACAATGCCGACTTAAGTACAAGAAGACTGACTCTTCTTACTGTCTATGTTTTGAACCATTCCTGTAACACTACTTAAAGATTCCGATGCTTCACTTCAGGTTTACTGTATACCTTGGACCTTCTTTGTGACGATGAAACACAGAAATTGCATCGGATTTATATAGAAAAGGCACAATGCCGACTTAAGTACAAGAGGACTGACTCTTCTTACTGACTATACCTTCATCCATTCCTGTGACACTAGTAATTGATTACGATGCCTCACTTCAGGATTACTGTATCCTTTGGACCTTCGTGTTGGCGACGAAACACAGAAATTGCATCGGAATTAAATAGAATAGGCACAATGCCGACTTAAGTACAAGAAGACAGACTCTTCCTACTGTCTATGTTTTGAACCATTCTTGTGACGCTAGTTATAGATTCCGAAGCTTCACCTCAGGATCACTGTATCTCTCTGACGATCTTATTGACGATGAAACACAGATATTGCATCGGAATTAAATAGAAAAGGCACAATGTCGTCTTAAGTACAAGCAGACTGACTCTTCTTACTGACTATGTGTTGAACCATTCCTGTGACACTAGTTATAGATTCCGTAGCTTCATTTCAGGTTTACTGTATCCCTTGGACCGTCGTATTGACGATGAAATACAGATAGTACATCGGAATTAAATATAAAAGGCACAATGCCAACTTAAGTACAAGAAGACTGACACTACCTACTGTCTATGTTTTGAACCATTCCTGTGACACTAGTTATAGATTCCGAGTCTTCACTTCAGGTTTACTGTGTCTTTCTGACCATCTTTTTGACGATGAAACACAGAAATTGCATCGGAATTAAATAGAAAAGGCACAATATCGACTTAAGTACAAGAAGACTGACTCTTCTTACAGACTATATCTTGATCCATTCCTGTGACACTAGTTATAGATTCCGATGCTTCACTTCAGGTTTACTGTATCCCTTGGACCTTCTTATTGACGATGAAACACAAAAATTGCATCGAAATTAAATACTAAAGGCACATTGCCGACTTAAGTACAAGAAGACTGACTCTTCTTACTGACTATGTTTTGAACCATTCCTGTGACACTAGTTGTAGATTCCGATGCTTCACTTCAGGTTTACTGTATCCTTTGCACCTTTTTATTCGCGACGAAACACAGAAATTGCATCGGAATTAAATAGAAAAGGCACAATGCCGACTTAAGGACAAGAAGACTGACTCTTCCTAATGTCTATGTTTTGAACCATTTCTGTGACACTAGTTATAGTTTCCGATCCTTCACCTCCGGTTTACTGTATCCCTCTCACCTTCTTATTGACCATTAAACACAGATATTGCATCGGAATTAAATAGTAAAGGCACAATGCCGACTTAAGTACAGGAAGACTGACTCTTCTTACTGTCTATGATTTGAACCGTTCCTGTGACGCTACTTACAGATTCCGATGCTTCCCTTCGGGTTTACTGTATCCCTTGGACCTTCTTTTTGATGATGAAACACAGAAATTGCATCGGAATTAAATAGAAAAGGCACAATGCCGACTTAAGTACAAGAAGACTGACTCTCCTTACGGACTATGTTTTAACTAATCGTGTGACACTAGTTAGAGATTCCGATGCTTCATTTCAGGTTATCTGTATCCCTCTGACCTTCTAATTGACGATGAAACTCAGTGATTGCATCGGAATTAAATTGAAAAGGGCACAATGCCGACTTAAGTACAAGAAGACTGACTCTTCTTACTGTCTATGTTTTGAACCATTCCTGTAACACTACTTAAAGATTCCGATGCTTCACTTCAGGTTTACTGTATACCTTGGACCTTCTTGTTGACGATGAAACACAGAAATTGCATCGGAATTAAATACAAGAGGCACAATGAAGACTTAAGTACAAGAAGACGGACCTTTCATACAGTCTATGTTTGAACCATTCCTGTGACAAAAGTTCTAGATTCTGATGCTTCACTTCAGGTTTACTGTATCCCTCTGACCATCTTATTGACGATGAAACACAGAAATTGAATCGGAATTACATACAAAAGGCACAATGCTGACCTAAATACAAGAAGACTGTCTCTTCCTACTGTCTATGTTTTGAACCTTTCCTGTGACACGAGTTAGGGATTCGGATGCTTCACTTCAGGTTTACTGTATCCCTCGGACCTTCGTATTGACGATGAAACACAGAAATTGCATCGGAATTAGATACAAAAGGCACAATGCCGAATTAAGTACAAGAAGACTGACTCTTCTTACTGACTATGATTTGAACCATTCCTGTGACACTAGTTGTAGATTCCGATGCTTCACTTCAGGTTTACCCTATCCCTCTGACCTACTTATTAACGATGAAACACAGATATTGCATCGGAATTAAATACAAAAGTTACAATGCCGACTTAAGTACAAGAAGACTGACTCTTCTTAATAACTATGTTTTGAACCATTCCTGTGACACTAGTTATAGATTCCGATGCTTCACATCTGGTTTACTGTGTCCCTCGGACTTTCGTATTGACGATGAAACACATAAATTGCATCGGAATTAAATACAAAAGGCACAATGCCGACTTAAGTACAAGAAGACCGACTCTTCTTACTGACTATGTTTTGAACCATTCCTGTGACACTAGTTATTGATTCTGATTCTTCACTTCAGGTTTACTGTATCCTTTGGACCTTCTTATTGGCGACGAAACACAGAAATTACGTCGCAATTAAATAGAAAAGGCGCAATGCCGACTTAAGTAAAAGAAGTCTGACACTTCCTACTCTCTATGCTTTAAACCATTCCTGAGACACTACTTATGGATTCCGATGCTTCACCTCAGGTTCACTGTATCCCTCTGACCCTCTTATTGACGATGAAACACAGAAGTTGCATCGGAAATAAATAGAAAAGGCACAATGCCGTCTTAAGTAGAAGCAGACTGACGTTTCTTAGTGTCTATGTTTTGAACCATTCTTGTGACACTAGTTATAGATTCCGATGCTTCACCTCAGGTTCACTGTATCCCTCTGACCTTCTTATTGACAATGAAATACAGAAATTGCATCGGAATTAAATAGAAAAGGCACAATGCCGTCTTAAGTACAAGCACACTGACTCGTCTTAGTAACTATGTTTTGAACCAATCCTGTGACGCTAGTTACACATTCCGATGCTTCCCTACAGGTTTACTGTATCCCTTGGAAATTCATATTGACGATGAATCACAGAAATTGCATCGGAATTAAATACAAAAGGCACAATGCCGACATAAGTACAAGAAGACTGACTCTTCTTACTGACTATGTGTTGAACCATTCCTGTGACACTAGTTACAGATTCCGATGCTTCATTTCAGGTTTACTGTATCCCTCTGACCTTCGTATTGACGATGAAACACCGTAATTGCATCGGAATTAAATTTAAAAGGGCACAATGCCGACTTAAGTACTAGAAGACTGTCTCTTCTTCCTGTCTATGTTTTGAACCATTCCTGTGACACTAGTTATAGATTCCGATGCTTCACTTCAGGTATACTGTATCCCTTGGACCTTCTTATTCACGATGAATCACAGAAATTGCATCGTAAATCAATACAAAAGGCAAAATGCCGACTTAAGGACAAGAAGGCGGACCGTTCTTACTGTCTATGTTTTGAACCATTCCTGTGACAAAAGTTCTAGATTCCGATGCTTCACTTCAGGTTTACTGTATCCCTCTGACCATCTTATTGACGATGAAACACAGGAATTGAATCGGAATTGAATACAAAAGGCACAATGCCGACTTAAATACAAGTGGACTGACTCTTCTTACTGACTATGTTTTGAACCATTCTTGTGACACTAGTTATGGATTCCGATGCTTCACTTCAGGTTTACTGTATCCCTTGGACCATCTTATTGACGATGAAATACAGAAATTGCCTCGGAATTAAATACAAAATGTACAATGCCGACTGAAGTACAAGAAGACTGACTCTTCTTACTGACTATATCTTGATCCATTGCTGCTACACTATTTATAGATTCCGATGCTTCACTTCAGGTTTACTGTATCCTTCTGACCTTCTTATTAACGATGAAACAAAGATATTGCGTCGGCATTAAATACAAAAGGCACAATGCCAAATCAAGTACAAGAAGACTGACTCTTCTTACTGACTATGCTTTGAACCATTCCTGTGACACTAGTTATAGATTCCGATGCTTCACTTCTGGTTTACTGTATCCTTTGGACCTTCTTATTGGCGACGATACACAGAAATTGCATCGGAATTAAATATAAAAGGCACAATGCCGACTTAAGTACAAGAAGACTGACTCTCCTTACTGTCTATGTTTGAACCATTAATGTGACACTAGTTATAGATTCCGATGCTTCACCTCAGGTTCACTGTATCCCTCTGACCTTCTTATTGACGATGAAACACAGAAATTGCATCGGAATTAAATAGAAAAGGCACAATGCCGTCTTAAGTACAAGCAGACTGACTCTTCTTAGTGTCTATGTTTTGAACCATTCCTGTGACGCTAGTTACAGATTCCGATGCTTCACTTCAGGTTTACCGTATCCCTTGGACCTTCTTATTGACGATGAAACACAGAAATTGCATCGGAATTAAATAGAAAAGGCACAATGCCCCTCTTAAGTACAAGCAGACTGACTCTTCTTACTGACTATGTGTTTCAATCATTCCTGTTACACTAGTTACAGATTCCGATGGTTCACTTCAGGTTTACTGTATGCCTCTGACCTTTTTATTGACGATGAAACACAGTAATTGCATCGGAATTAAATTGAAAAGGGCACAATGCCGACTTAAGTACAAGAAGACTGACTCTTCTTACTGTCTATGTTTTGTACCATACCTGTGACACTAGTTATAGATTCCGATGCTCCACTTTAGGTTTACTGTATCCCTTGGACCTTCTTATTGACGATGAAACACAGAAATTGCATCGGAATTAAATACAAAAGGCACAATGGCGACCTAAGTACAAGAAGACTGACTCTTCTTACTGAGTATGTTTTAAACTATTCCTGTGACACTAGTTTGAGACTACGATGCTTCACGTCAGGTTGACTGTATCCCTCTGAACTTCGTGTTGACGATGAAACACAGAAATTGCATAGGAAATAAATACAAAAGGCACAATGCCGACTTAAGTACAAGAAGACAGACTCTTGCCTACTATCAATATTTTGAACCATTCCTGTGACACTAGTTATAGATTCCGATGCTTCATTTCAGGTTTACTGTATCCCTCTGACCTTCTTTGTGACGATGAAACACAGAAATTGCATCGGATTTTATATAGAAAAGGCACAATGCCGACTTAAGTACAAGAGGACTGACTCTTCTTACTGACTATACCTTCATCCATTCCTGTGACACTAGTAATTGATTACGATGCCTCACTTCAGGTTTACTGTATCCTTTGGACCTTCGTGTTGGCGACGAAACACAGAAATTGCATCGGAATTAAATAGAATAGGCACAATGCCGACTTAAGTACAAGAAGACAGACTCTTCCTACTGTCTATGTTTTGAACCATTCCTGTGACACTAGTTATAGATTCCGAGTCTTCACTTCAGGTTTACTGTATCCCTCTGACCTTCTTTTTGACGATGAAACACAGAAATTGCATCGGAATTAAATAGAAAAGGCACAATATCGACTTAAGTACAAGAAGACTGACTCTTCTTACAGACTATATCTTGATCCATTCCTGTGACACTAGTTATGGATTCCGATGCTTCACTTCAGGTTTACTGTATCCCTTTGACCTTCTTATTGACGATGAAACACAGAAATTGCGTCGAAATTAAATACTAAAGGCACAATGCCGACTTAAGTACAAGAAGACTGACTCTTATTAGTGACTATGATTTGAACCATTCCTGTGACACTAGTTGTAGATTCCGATGCTTCACTTCAGGTTTACAGTATCCCTTGGACCTTCTTATTGACGATGAAACACAAAAATTGCATCGGAATTAATTACAAAAGGCACAATGCCGATTTAAGTACAAGAAGACTGACTCTTATTAGTGACTATGTTTTGAACCATTCCTGTGACACTAGTTGTAGATTCCGATGCTTCACTTCAGGTTTACTGTATCCCTTGGACCTTCTTTTTGACGATGAATCACAGAAATGGCATCGGAATTAAATAGAAAAGGCACACTGCCGACTTAAGTACAAGAAGACTGACTCTCCTTACTGACTATGTTTTGAAACATTCCTGTGACACTAGTTATAGATTCCGATGCTTTTCTCAGGTTTACTGTATCCCTCTGACCTTCTTATTGACGATGAAAAACAGAAAATGCAGCGGAATTAAATGCAAAAGGCAAAATGCCGACTTCAGTACAAGAAAACTGACTCTTCTTACTTTTTTTTTGTTTTGAACCATTCCTGTGCCACTAGTTACAGATTTCGGTGCTTCACTTCAGGTTTACTGTATCCCTCTGACCTTCTTATTGACGATGAAACACAGAAATTGCATCGGAATTAAATACATAGGCACAATGCCGAATTAAGTACAAGAAGACTGACTCTTCTTACTGTCTATGATTTGAACCATTCCTTTGACACTAGTTATTGATTCCGATGCTTCACTTCAGGTTTACTGTATACCTTGGACCTTCTTATTGACGATGAATCACAGAAATTGCATCGTAATTCAATACAAAAGGCAAAATGCCGACTTAAGGACAAGAAGGCGGACCGTTCTTACTGTCTATGTTTTGAACCATTCCTGTGACAAAAGTTCTAGATTCCGATGCTTCACTTCAGGTTTGCTGTATCCCTCTGACCATCTTATTGACGATGAAACACAGAAATTGAATCGGAATTGAATTCAAAAGGCACAATGCCGACTCAAATACGAGACGACTGACTCTTCTTACTGACTATGTTTTGAACCATTCCTGTGACACTAGTTATGGATTCCGATGCTTCACTTCAGGTTTACTGTATCCCTTGGACCTCCATATTGACGATGAAATACAGAAATTGCATCGGAAATAAATACAAAAGGTACAATGCCGACTTAAGTACAAGAAGACTGACTCTTCTTACTGACTATATCTTGATTCATTGCTGTTACACTATTTATAGATTCCGATGCTTCACTTCAGGTTTACTGTATCCCTTGGACCTTCTTACTGACGATGAAACACAGAAATTGAATCGGAATTATATACAAAAGGCCCAATGCCGACTTAAGTACAGGAAGAACTTACTCTTCTTACTGATTATGATTTGAACCATTCCTGTGACACTATTGTAGATTCCGATGCTTCACTTCAGGTTTACTGTATCCCTCTGACCTTCTTATTAACGATGAAACTAAGATATTGCGTCGGAATTAAATAAAAAAGGCACAATGCCAAATCAAGTACAAGAAGACTGACTCTTCTTACTGACTATGCTTTGAACCATTCCTGTGACGCTAGTTACAGATTCCGATGCTTCACTTCAGGATTACTGTACCCCTTGGACCTTCTTATTGACGATGAAACACAGAGATTGCATCGGAATTAAATAGAAAAGGCACAATGCCGTCTTAAGTACAAGCAGACTGACTCTTCTTACTGACAATGTGTTCAACCATTCCTGATACACTAGTTAGGGATTCCGATGCTTCACTTCAGGTTTACTGTATCCCTCTGACCTTATTATTGACGATGAAACACAGAAATTGCATCGGAATTAAATACAAAAGGCACAATGCCGACCTAAGTACAAGAAGACTGACTCTTCTTACTGAGTATGTTTTAAACTATTCCTGTGACACTAGTTTTAGATTACGATGCTTCACTTCAGGTTTACTGTATCCCTCTGAACTTCGTGTTGACGTTGAAACACAGAAATTGCGTAGGAAATTAATACAAAAGGCACAATGCCGACTTAAGTACAAGAAGACATGCTCTTCCTACTGTCTATGTTTTGAACCATTCCTGTGACACTAGTTATAGATTCCGATGCTTCACTTCAGGTTTACTGTATCCCTCTGACCTTCATTGTGACGTTGAAACACAGAAATTGTGTACAGGATGGCGGGTATGGGCAGGCGGTGGGCGTTATGGAATAATAGTGTAATTTTGAGAGAAAGGCCATTTATTGGCTAAAGCATGATGAAAGGGGCTACATATTCCTAGGGAGGTGAGGGTGAGCCAGAGCTTACAATTTGGCGAACATTGTTCGCGAAGCTACCGAAAGTGGTTGTCTGCCAAAACTAAGTCCACAGTGCCGCAGCACCGGGAGAAGCGAGAGATGAATAATGCTACAGGGCGCGCATCCGACTCGCGGGTGAGCAAGAATACAAGAGAGCGGGCCCGGCGACGGGCGGCCGGGTATGTTCGACGCACCACGCGGCTTCCTCCACTCTGATTGGTCAGGACCGAGCAAACCGTGCGGGCGGCATGGAACTTTCCAGAACGTTGCCTGCTAAGCGACGCCTGGGACGGCGTTACCTCGTCAGCACACGAGAGAGGCGCGTGAACAAGGTGCCCTTTCTCGGTGCTGACTTCCTGTTACTAAATCGTGGAACGAAAGAATTTACAGGCAGCTAACGCTGCCGGCCGTGGCTTGGCCGCAATGGAAAAATGAAGTTACTGGTTGGAGGGTCATATAATAAAGTAAAATCCCTTATTGTCTGGCTCATCCTTTACATTCCTCCCCCTTCCGTGGGAGCGGAGAACGTATGTGAATTCGCTCAATGCAATTATTATTTGAATGTAAACAAATTTAAATTTATCTTGCAAAAGAAAGTGAACATTGGCTCTCACGGAAGACGGCAGGGGCTTTAATCTATGGGAGGGTATAGAGACTCTAAAGACCTCCTAAGGGTCGCAAGGGGACTTACATCAACAATATTGTGTGCATGCAAGAATCATCATAAGACATCAAATCATCATAGAATATCAAAACATCATAAAATATCAAAACAAAATTAGAACAAAACATAGCAGTGTGAATTAGACAAACATGTCAAGTGTTCTTGTTGCTAAGTTGAAGTAAAAATGTCTTTTTTTTTCTTTTGTTGGAATAAGTTGAAAATATAAACACATCACCACTGATGAGTCACGGCGAGGGCGAGTGGCACGAGGCGCCGTGGTGTGTTGTCCTCAGCGGGCAGCGTGCAGGCTGCCGGCGGGTAGGGGGCGTGGCCGTGGCCAGGTCCGTGCACTGGAACTCAGCGCAGGGGGGGTATGAGGGGAGGTCCACACGTTTCAAAACACAGTTGAAAAGGGAGTTATCACTAAGGGAACACTTCAATACACTACACTAGTTTTTCCACATTAACTGATATCTCAGTTTCACTCTTAAAACTAAGGGAGGGCACATGCCTGATAGGTTCTTGTTTTCTCTTTTTTGTTTGGTTTAATTTGCGACTGTTTGCCATTCATTTAAGTGTACCAACAGGCGAAGGTAAGAAATTTGTCCTTTTTTCATATTTTAGCAAATCATCAATTGACGTTAGGATGTGATTATTTGATTTTTTAGGTAAAACTTGAACGTTAGCTGACAAGGGAATCATGAATGAGCTTTCAGGTATAAAAAACATAATTAAAGGAGTGCGAATACTAAGTAATGCGTAGTGGCATGAAAGGTTATAAGTGGTGTTCCAACAGGAACCGTTTGCTAAAGATCTGCGAGGAGGCTACGTCAGAGTGGCAGCTGACTGCAAGGCCGAATCTCGCGCTAAGTGAGAAAGGCGCGCGGCAGATAATTTCCAAGGGCAGTGCGGCAGCTGAGAAGCGAAGCCGACGCGGCTACGTGCGAACGCAGTGCGCACGTGCGCGTCGCAGGAAGCATGCGTCAGGTGTAAGAGCGAGAGAGAGCGATGAAGCTTACCGACGCTGTTGACTGCGCTGTCTGTATTTTACGCTCTCTCCACATGTTCTTGGTCTCCTGCGCCAGATGAGCCTATTTATGTGCTTCAAAGTGACGAATATTAATGTCACAAAAAGGGGTATAGCATTACTGAATAAAGGGGAATAGATATGCGTAATCGTTATGTTTTTTTTTTTTCAACAATGACCAACAAAACAGAAGTGGGATTACGCGTGACAAAGCTAGATGAGTTGTTACAGTGGGTTCTGTTTAAAATTACATTATGCATTAGTAAGTTGGTTCGTAACCAAGTTCCTATGAAATCCATTTGAGCCCAAACATAATTCTTACATAAACATGAAAATATAAAAATGAAGTACATAAATATCATATTAAATATACTGCATATTCCATATCACTAAACAAAGAAAGTTAAGTGCCTCTTAGGGCTGACCCTCTACGTGTAATAACATTTACATTGTGAGAAGTTTCTCATGCATCAACAGTTTTGCTGAAAATATCAAGGAAAATTGACAAAGAAAAGTGACACCAGTTTGGTGCAGGTGGGGCGTAGATTGTGTCGTTGGATGTCAACGCTATTGTTAACGAGAGGAGAGAAACAAAACTCGAAGGGAATCTAGAGATTTCCATAGTGGAGACAGAAAGCGTAAGAAATTGGATTACAATATAATTTGAGCGTAATTTCTGAAGGACTTTTCCTTTATGAAGGTGCAGTGCAAGGCGCATCGCTTACACGACGTTATCGCCTACTTAACTGTGTATACGACAATTCTGCGATTCCAAGATAGCTGCTACTTACTTCTTCCTAAAACACGACTTCCATCACATAAAAAAAAAACTTTACTGTGCGACCAAATTCGTCGTCTTTATCCTCTCAACATCTTGCGACTAACTTTACTTTGCGACCAAATTCGCCGTCTTCATCCTCTCAACATTTTGCGACTAAACTCGCCGTCTCTATAACTCCATGGTGCTGGCCTCCTTGGGCCCAGCTGGTTGCTTAAAACTCCGTCTATCATTGGTTATCTCGCAGTGTCCTGGGACACGTCATACAGTTAAATGCTACTACTTCAATAGTCGGTATTCCTTCGGAAAATACAACGGGAAAACAAAGAAGGCTCAAGGTTTTGAACAGAGATTTCCGCTTACTGGCGTTTAGCTGCGGGCTAGACGCGGTTCGCGTCTGACGTTGCCTGATCAGCTGTCGTCAGAGAGCACGGAACACTGTTCTCGTGAACTCTTCTTCGAGATGGAAGATCAAAGTCTGGGCTGAATAGTTTTGTGTCTGTTGAAAGTTGACAGATCAAAGTGGGTAGAACAGACTATGTCGCGGAACGGAAAAGTGAAGAAACGACACAGACAGCTAAGGGACCGCGCGGGTGCCAGCCGCGTCACGTAAGGTACGTGCCCTTGCGGGTGTGGTTCTCTTGTTCATCCAACAGACCAGGTATATAGCCAAAACTTGCTCGTTCTGGGGGTATGATTCACTCTGTTTACGTTATCTATCACGGGGGTAGGCATGTGGTATGTCCCTCCTGATAAACATTCAAATAAAATGATAATAAAGCATGGTTACATCCTAAACTACTCTTCCAAAACAATTTATTACCTAAGACATCATTATTATTAAACAAATAATTGGCAGTACTCGGGAACTTACTCTAGCATACTTGAAATCCTACAAAATGACTATCCTCATCAATATAGTAACACAGCGACACATGGAAACACTAGGTTGATACAAATACTAAATTACTGGTGCTGGCAAAACTTTAGCAAAATTCTCTAAATAGTTAGTAATAAAACAGTCAAAATGAACAACAATAAGATAATACATGGACTTAAGTAATTGGACACAAGTAATTAGACATAAGTAATTGGACGTAATCAATTAGACACAAGCAATTGGACATAAGTAATTGGCAACTCGTCATAGTGATATAAGCGGTGGCAAAACCGTAACAAAAGCAAAAGTTTAAAATATTATTTCCTTCAAACAAAACTTCCTTATCCTCCAGTTACATTTCGTAGCAAAATGAATGTAAGCATCCCTTTGTATTCCTTTATGCTCTCGTTTGTGTCTCCATACCAACTAATAGTCTTTGGTACTTTTTCCTAGAATAAAACTGTCTTTACGTAATGGCAATGTTGTGTGTAATGCTGTGGAATAGTGTAATGTCACGTTGATACTTCCTTTAACAAAATTCTGATGAAAAATGATTTTATGTCTCCTTCAATGGACGGACCAATAATTATTAAACGTGTGATAAACCGTTTCCTATGTTGATTTGTTTTTGCAAATATTTGTGATTATCAGTCACCCAGTCAATCGTTCCGGTGTGTATTTGTTGTTCTTTTTTGTTCATTCTCTCACTTACCTGCTTCCATATAATCAATATTGGCGGCTCGACGAAGCTAGTTGCATCTCGGAAGACGTCGATATGACTTACCTGTCGGTGCTTTGGTTTTTTATAAAATTAGAGTTCATTTGTCATATAAAGAGTGTGTAGGGAGCAAAGTAAGTTCCTGACTATTGAAAATGTGCATAACGTTATTCATAGGGTTCGTTATATAATGGTTAAGAATTTCTGTGTAGAGATTCAGTGCAGCTTGAGGTGCTAAGGTGCGACACGCGTCGCGCTCGTGAGATTGTAAGTTGCTGACAGCAGCTGACAGTACGGCTGCGTCCGGTTTCACTGGCTCGGCTGCATAACTGGCGTTCACTTACTACGCATGGAGTTTGTCTCTCGGTACAGTCACAAAATTTCCTTCCAGAGTTATCTTATGTTGTTCACGACAGTTATGCATGGAGGATGTTCTTTTCTAAGGGACTCTAATAACTTCAATCGTTAGAGGTCACAAAACTATCGGGTTACAACTATTTTACTTAAACACTCTGTTCTTCAAAATTTAGGTAAATGGCAGGTGTTAGACTTCTATATAAACTATATTTTGCAATGGCATTCCAAACCCAACTCCTTGGCTAACGCGTTCCCCACTCAGCGGTCGTTTACAGGACAGATATAGCGGCAAGTGCCGGCTTCCTTGACACCATATAGATCCGTTTATTAACCGTGATGGTAATACAACATAGCCGGAGATCGATCTGAAATTCCAATGTTTTCTAATCCTGATGGTTTAGACAATGCGTACCAGGAAAAAGTTCTCTCTCCGACAATACAAATAGATCCCCATCTTTAGATCAGACTAGTAAAATCTGCAGGGCGATATTAAGCTGGCGAGTTTATTTCTATAACTATCACTTTAGGTTTGCTGTTTAAACTGCAACGTACGAAGGTGTAGCGCGGCTGACGCACGCGGCGTGCAGGGCGATTGTTGGGCGGGGTGGAGGGGCGAGGGGAAAGGTGCAGATACTGTACGCGCCAAAGACAAAGGCGGAGGGTGGGGAAGGGGGAACTGCAATGGCAGCTCTCTCGGCAGGCAGGCGAGAGGGAAGGGAAGGGGGCCGCGTCGCCAGCTGACAGGGAGGGGCGGGACTCGGCGCATGTGAACAGCTGTAGACCACAGTGGAGGTATTTACGCACTCCTTCCGTGGCATTTAATATACAGAAATACGTGGTTCCAAAAAACTTACCTTGTTGTCTGTTCACATCGCATCATGAAAACAATAAAATAGCACTTGGGGAAGACTTACTTTAGAGTAACATATTGGTTGTTTAACTTGGACGTATTTATTCATGTTTTTATCGTTGTGTGATCATTTAGCAAAACATACATGTAATAGGGCGTCTTTCAAAGTACTGGTAGACGGCTGCATGTAGTCACTGATCTACCGGCAGTTACGAAGGCGTATTACGATCATGTTTTTATGGTAAAGCTTTAATACCTGTGTTCGTGCACTATTCACTAAATTAATAGGTGAAATGTGAATCCCTTTGATATATCCCCGATTAACTGATTCTTTCTCTAAGTGTTCTGTTGACAAGGACAACTTTCCCCTTAATTCCATGATTAAAGAATGTTTGTGGTTTTAATTCTCGACTGCTACGATAACATTACTGGAGACGTTAAATGACAAGACAAAATGATTATATAACTTCAGTCACTTCCATTAACATGTGACGTCATAAATTCTATTACCAGTTACCAACAGTTGCCAATTCTTATGTCTACTTATAACTAACATGCACAATTTAATTAAATGTATAGTAACTACGGTGTTTTCCGTCAATTAATTCTCCTGCTGCATGCAGGACTTTTCCAACTGTTTATATACCATTCCAGACCTACTTTCAGGAACGCAAATCATAGGGGTTTGACCTTAGAGCATATCTACGTTGCTGTCTAGGCGGTTGTATTACCTTCTTTCTTGCTTTTTTGGGTGGAACTACTGGCGTAATAGGCCCGGTTTCACTGTTAGGTGGGGGTGGCTCGGGTCCTTTATACAGTTTCACTCTGTCAAAATGAACGATCACTGTGCGTTCCGCTAACTGAATTTCCGCATTTACTGGTGAAGTAAGCCGGATGATACGGTACGGTCCTTCATAAGTAGGTGTAAACTTTTTGGTTCTTCCCTTTTTTACTACTGGATTGCTCAACATAAGTAGGTCTCCTACCTTGTACTCAGGCATTTTTGCTTTTTGATTACTTCTCTTTAACTGTTGGGCGGTGGCTCGGGCATTGTTCCCTCTTACTTTTTTCCAAATGGATTTTAGACGTCGAGCTAGACCTTTCACATCTATGGATTTAATTCCAGGGGGCAGTTTGTCAATTTCAAAAGGCGAATTCATAGGGCGGCCATATACTGCTTCATAAGGTGAGTACCCTGTAGCTTCATGGACACGGCTGTTATATGCTGACGTAACGTTTTGAACATACTTATCCCAGTCAGAGTGATGTTTATTAACATAGTAAGACAGCATGCGCATAACGGTGCGGTGGACTCGCTCCAGGCGACCGTTTGCTTTGGGTGGAACGGTGTCGTTCGCCACTTTTTAATTCGCAATAACCGACAAACTTCGGTAAATACCGCAGACATGAAATTCGTACCCTGGTCTGTGAGTACAGCTTCAGGGCTTCCGTATGGTAACACCAAATGGGTGACAAAAGCACGCGCTACTGTTTCAGCGGACATATCTGGTATAGGAATGAGAATCAAGAACCTAGAGAAATGATCTATAAGGGACAGAATATACCGATTATTTTGGGGGCTCACAGGGAAAGGACCGACAATATCTGCTGCTACTACTGCCCAGGGATAAGTGGCTTCCGGTTCCTGCTGTAAAGGCACTTTCGTTCGAGGTGGTAAGGACCTCTTAACACAAGGTAGACAATTTTGTATATACTTTTGCACGTCTTTCCGTCTTCCTGCCCAGAAATAACGGGCGGCTATTCGGCAGTTTGTGGCTCGAAGGCCGTTATGACATGCCTGCAGGCTATCGTGACACTGTACGATAATCTTGGAACGTAATTCTTTCGGGATTACTGTCTGTTTACCCAAGTGGGTCTTTCGATATAAAATTCCATCTTCAACGGAAAATTCAGGCAAAGCCACATATTTCTGACATTCGACGTCTCTTTGCTGTGCCTCCCTTAATTCTTCAATAGAAACGTCATTAGCTACGATCACTCTGACCTTTCGGCTTAATGCGTCGGCGTTCTGATGTAACTTGCCCGGTTTGTGTTTCACCTCATACTCAAATTCGCTCAATTTCAAAGCCCAACGAGTTAGCCTACTACTAGGGTCTTTTAAGCTCAACATCCACTGTAACGCGGCGTGATCAGTGATGACAGTGAATTTTCTCCCATACAAATAACATCGTAAATAAGTTACACCAAACATGAGTGCTAGTAGTTCCTTCTCAGTTGTGCTGTAATTTGACTCTGCTTTATTAAGCTGTCGAGACGCATAACCAATTGGTCGTTCTTCGCCATCTATCTCTTGTGACAGGATGGCTCCTACAGCATAATCTGAGGCGTCCACTGACAGTATGAATGGTTTTTCAAAATCCGGGTACGCTAGTACAGGGGCTCTAGTTAAAACATGTTGAATTTGTTGCATAGCTTTATCACATTCTTTGGTCCAAATAAAACTAACTCCTTTTTTCAATAAATCAGTCAGGGGCTTAGCAAGGGTGGCATAATTATTCACGAAACGTCTGTAGTAGTTTGCAAGGCCTAAAAATGACTGTAGTTCTTTGACATATGTCGGTGTTGGGAATTCCTTTACTGCGGTGGTCAGACGGGGGTCCGGTTTGACACCTTCTCCACTTATTATATGACCTAAATATTGTACTTGTGACTGGGCGAAAGCACACTTTTCTAATTTTACACTCAAATGAGCTCCTTTTAACCTTTGCAAAACATCCCTCAGTCTTTCTGCATGTTCTTTTATCGTTTTAGAAAAAATAATAATGTCATCTAAATACACCAAGCAGGTTGTAGGTTTCAACCCACGCAGCAGCAAGTCTGCAAATCTTTGAAAAGTGGCAGGGGCGTTTCTCAATCCAAATGGCATCCTTACAAATTCATACAATCCTGTAGGTACAACAAAAGCAGTTTTATGGCGGTCCTGGGGTGCAACAGGGATCTGATGGTACCCAGAACGCAAATCAAGGGTGGTAAAATACTTACAGTTGCCCAATCGGTCCAATGTTTCATCAATGCGCGGTAACGGATATGTGTCTGGTGTCGTTACCCGATTTACTGCCCGCATATCGACACATAGGCGATAGGCTTTCTCCCCATTTACTGATTTCTTTGGCACAACGACCACGGGGGACGCCCACGCACTCGAGGAGGGTTGTATGATTCCTGCTGCTAATTGCTGCTGAATCGTATCTTCAACTACAGACTGCAAATGATATGGTATTCGGTAAGGTTTTTGTGCAATTGGCCGAGCTTCTCCGGTCGGAATTTCGTGCTGAACCAAATCCGTAGCCGGTAGAAACTGCCTCTCTTCAAACAACCACGAAAATTCCCCTAATACCGGCTGCAACATCCTTTTCTCCTCACTGTTTAAATGACCTAACTTCTCTGCTAACTGACTCCTTATCGTCGACGCGACATATCGCACTTCTCTAACTGAACATTTCTTTCCTTTCCTGCCTTTCTTATCTTTATTTCGTTGCTTGTCAGCTCCTCTTATTTCCTCAAAAATTTCCTGACCACTGGCAACAATAGTACCCTTCGGTATCACAACATCTTCTACACCAAAATTATCTATACTTACTGGTATCGCAAAACCCTTCTGTCTCCTTTCCGGTCGGCAGATACTTCTCTTTATATGTACTGACTGACGATCTAAAACATCAGTCTGGGTGAGCGGGTCAACCAGAATGTCTGTATTAGGCTGTTCTTGATTTTTCACATCTATCCAGAGAATCTTTCCACTTCCGCCTTTTATCCTCACAGGGCCAGTGGTTTTTATCGCCCACATCTGCAGATTTATGGGAGACTGTGAACGGCGCCTTTCGCAGCTCCCTCGCGTCTGACGGGGGTGCGCACTGCCAAATCGGTGAATTGCTTCGCCGAACTGCACAGTTCGCGTTCGATAGTCCACTATCCCCTGATAACGGTGCAGGAAGTCATTCCCTAGTATGATGTCAAATTCACCCTTCTTTAGCCTCACTACCTCCATCCTCAGACTGTATTTACCACCGTCTATTTGCAGATTCACTACACACGAACCTGCAGGGACAATTACTTCCTCTCCAAGGCCACTGATATTGTACCGGGGTGGCTGTAACACCCTTCGATCATTTTTCTCCACAAACAATACACTAACTTGAGCACCAGTATCAACTAAAATTCTAACTCATTTGTTCCCGAGTACGCCAAATAGACTAACGTGTTCCACCTCTTTGCATTTTTCGGTCCTAACCGGGTGTATTATTTTTGCGGGGGCGCGGGTGGGTGGCGGAACCTGCCCCCCAAGCGTTTCCCTGATTCGACCCCGCGTTGCGGCGGTGGCCGCGCATCTGATTCGAAAATGGTGACTTTGTGGAGCAAACATTATTAGCATGACCTACTGTCTGGCAAATAGTGCAATACGGTGCGCGACAGCGCATTGCAGTATGGTTGGGCTTCCCACAACACTGACAAAATACTTCTTTTGCTGGGACCGGTACTGGGTCCGATGGGCGCGGGGCGGCAGCGCAAAAACGCAACACCTCTTCGCGAAGCATTGCCAAACGAACAGCTTCAAACAGAGAAGTGGGGGAGGCAGCTTTGACTTCTCCTCCGATGCGGGGGTCAATACCGCGAACAAATGCATCAATTGCATGCGCTTCGGCTTCTGAGCGTAAAATTCTGTTTTCACTGGCATTTTCACCTAGCTTGTAGGTATGACAAGACACTGCACGTATGCGATCTGCAAAGGCATCAAAATCCTCATTAGGCTTCTGCCTAAGGGTTGATAATTGATCTCTGTAATATGTGGTACCTCTGGTATCGGTATAACGCATAGTCAATCCGCGGGCCAATATTTCAAATTCGTGCGTGTCACGCAATTCGTCCACTGTTTCTATGAACATTCGGGCTTCCCCTGTCAACTTGAGTCTGGCTACATTGACCAATAGATCATCCGGCCAGGCACACGTGCGACCCACATCACGAATATTTTGTAAGAACATAGCTACATTTTCGTGGGACTTCCCAGAAAAGGTGGGAATGAAATCAGCCGCAGGAAAATTGCTTACAGTCGCCATGTTAGCAGAAATTGTGGCGTTTGTATTAGAGACAGAATTAGTGTTAGTTGCCTCTGTTTGAGCATTTGTTACAGGGGTGGAGCTAGCCACAGGTATGGAAGTTCGCGCACTAGCTTCCAGCGTCTGTTTCAAGACGCGGTTTTGCTCAAGTAGCTCCTGATTTTGTGCGAATAACTGGCGCATTTGCGAATTTATGGCCTCGAGCGGGTCTTGCGAGGCGGGTGCCTCTACGGGGGTATCCCGTTCCGTCGCTCGTGTCCCTATCGGCATGTTTACAAATTTATGGGACGCTAGTGACCAGAAAAAAGTAATGATTGTTACAAAAAAAGGACGGCCACAAAGATTCTCAATCCAGCGGCGGAAGATCGTCGAAGCTATAGTTGTAAGCATCGCGGCGACTTACATGGCGATGGAGGCGGTGCGACGCATTGGTGGCGGCGACGGCGTGGTGCAGTGGCTGCGGCGGCGGCGGCGGCGTCCGGACCCTCGGGCGGCGGCGAATGTGTTGGCGGCGGACGGCGCTGGCTCGGCCGGTCGGCGATGGCGGCAGCCCCTGGCGCGTCGGTGACAGCGGCGGATGACGGCGGCCCGGCAGGTCGCGCAGCGCAGCGCAGGCCCCTCGAACTCAGGCAGCGGGCAGCGCGGCGGCGTCCGGCTCACGTGGCTGACTAGCGTGGGCTGCCTCGCTGCAGCGCGCGCCCTGTGCGTGTTTAGTGGAGCTGCCACGGCCCACGCGGAGCAAACGTGGCGGCCGGTTGGCGCATTCCGTGCGCGAAGTGTACGGCGTCTAGCCGGGAGAAATTTAGTGTAGCGACAAAGTCACTACGGGAACGGATCCAAACTTCTGACACCAATTGTACAGGATGGCGGGTATGGGCAGGCGGTGGGCGTTATGGAATAATAGTGTAATTTTTAGAGAAAGGCCATTTATTGGCTAAAGCATGATGAAAGGGGCTACATAGGCCTAGGGAGGTGAGGGTGAGCCAGAGCTTACAATTTGGCGAACATTGTTCGCGAAGCTACCGAAAGTGGTTGTCTGCCAAAACTAAGTCCACAGTGCCGCAGCACCGGGAGAAGCGGGAGATGATTAATGCTACAGGGCGCGCATCCGACTCGCGGGTGAGCAAGAATACAAGAGAGCGGGCCCGGCGACGGGCGGCCGGGTATGTTCGACGCACCACGCGGCTTCCTCCACCCTCATTGGTCAGGACCGAGCAAACCGTGCGGGCGGCATGGACCTTTCCAGAGCGTTGCCTGCTACGCGACGCCTGGGACGGCGTTACCTCGTCAGCACACGAGAGAGGCGCGTGAACAAGGTGCCCTTTCTCGGTGCTGACTTCCTGTTACTAAACCGTGGAACGAAAGAATTTACAGGCAGCTAACGCTGCCGGCCGTGGCTTGGCCGCAATGGAAAAATGAAGTTACTGGTTGGAGGCTCATATAATAAAGTAAAATCCCTTATTGTCTGGCTCATCGGAATTATATAGAAAAGGCACAATGCCGACTTAAGTACAAGAAGACTGACTCTTCTTACTGACTATTTCTTGATCCATTCCTCTGACACTAGTTATTGATTACGATGCTTCACTTCAGGTTTACTGTATCCCTTAGACCTTCTTATTGACGATGAAACACAGAAATTGCATCGGAATTAAATACAAAAGGCACAATGCCGAATTAAGTACAAGAAGACTGACTCTTCTTACTGACTATGCTTAAACCATTCCTGTTACACTAGTTGAAGAACCCGATGCTTCACTTCAGGTTTACAGTAACCCTAGGACCTTCGTATTGACGATGAAACACAGAAATTGAATCGGAACTAAATACAAAAGGCACATTGCCGACTTAAGTACAAGAAGACAGACTCTTCCTACTGTCTATGATTTGAACCATTCTTGTGACGCTAGTTATAGATTCCGAAGCTTCACTTCAGGATCACTGTATCCCTCTGACGATCTTATTGACGATGAAACACAGAAATCGCATCGGAATTAAATCGAAAAGGCACAATGCCGTCTTAAGTACAAGCAGACTGACTCTTCTTCCTGACTATGTGTTGAACCATTCCTGTGACACTAGTTAGACATTCCGATGCCTCACTTCAGGTTTACTGTATCCCTCTGACCTTATTGACGATGAAACACAGAAATTGCATCGGATATAAATACAAAAGGCACAATGCCGACTAAAATACATGTAGACCGAATCTTCCTACTTTCTATGTTTGCGCCATTCCTGTGACACTAGTTATAGATTCCGATGCTTCATTTCAGGTTTACTGTATCCCTTGGACCGGCGTATTGACGATGAAACACAGATAGTGCATCGGAATTAAATACAAAAGGCACAATGCCAACTTAAGTACAAGAAGACTGACTCTACCTACTGTCTATGTTTTGAACCATTCCTGTGACACTAGTTATAGATTCCGATGCTTCACTTCAGGTTCACTGTACCCCTCTGACCTTCTTTTTGACGATGAATCACAGAAATTGCATCGGAACTAAATAGAAAAGGCACAATTTCAACTTACGTACAAGAAGACTGACTCTTCTTACAGACTATACCTTGATCCATTCCTCTGACACTAGTTATAGATTCCGATGCTTCACTTCAGGTTTACTGTATCCCTTGGACCTTCTTATTGACGATGAAACACAGAAATTGCATCGGAATTAAATACTAAACGCACAATGCCGACTTAAGTACAAGAAGATTGACTCTTCTTGCTGACTATGTTTTGAACCGTTCCTGTGACACTAATTATAGATTCCGATGCTTCACTTCAGGTTTACTGTATCCCTTGGACCTTCTTTTTGACGATGAATCACAGAAATTGCATCGGAATTAAATAGAAAAGGCACAATGCCGACTTAAGTACAAGAAGACTGACTCTCCTTACTGACTATGTTTTGAAACATTCCTGTGACACTAGTTATACATTCCGATACTTTTCTCAGGTTTACTGTATCCCTCTGACCTTCTTATTGACGATGAAACACAGAAAATGCAGCGGAATTAAATACAAAAGGCAAAATGCCGAATTCAGTACAAGAAAACTGACTTTTCTTACTTTTTTTTTTGTTTTGAACCATTCCTGTGACACTAGTTACAGATTTCGATGCTTCACTTCAGGTTTACTGTATCCCTTGGCCCTTCTTATTGACGATGAAACACAGAAATAGCATCGGAATTAAATACAAAAGGCAAAATGCCGACTTAAGTACAAGAAGACTGACTCTTCTTACTGTCTATGTTTTAACCATTCCTGTGACGCTAGTTATAGATTCCGATGCTTCACTTCGGGTTTACTGTATCCCTTGGACCTTCATATTGATGACGAAACACAGAAATTGCATCGGAATTAAATTGAAAAGGCACAATGCCGACTAATGTACAAGTAAACTGTCTCTTCCTACTGTTTATGCTTTGAACCATTCCAGTGACACTAGTTATGGATTCCGATGCTTCACTTCCGGTTTACTGTATCCCTTGGACCTTCTTATTGACGATTAAATGCAGAAATTGCATCGGAATTAAATACAAAAGGCACAATGCCGACTTAAGTACAAGAAGACTGACTGTTCTTACTGAATATACCTTGATCCATTCCTGTGACCCTAGTTATTTATTCCAATGCTTCACTTCAGGTTTACTGTATCCCTTGGACTTTCTTACTGACGATGAAACACAGAAATTGCATCGGAAATAAATATAAAAGGCACAATGCCGACTTAAGTACAAGAAGACTGACTCTTCTTACTGACTGTGATTTGAACCATTCCTGTGACACTAGTTGTAGATTCCGCTGCTTCACTTAAGGTTTACTGTATCCCTCTGACCTTCTTATTAACGAAGAAACACAGATATTGCATCGGAATTAAATACAAAAGGCACAATGCCGACTTAAGTACAAGAAGACTGACCCTTCTTACTGTCTATGTTTTGAATCATTCCTGTGACACTAGTTATAGATTCTGATGCTGCACTTCTGGTTAACTGTATCCCTCGGACCTTCGTATTGACGATGAAACACATAAATTGCATCGGAATTAAATACAAAAGGCACAATGCCGACTTAAGTACAGGAAGACTGACTCTTCTTACTGACTATGTTTGAACCATTCCTGTGACACTAGTTATCGATTCCGATGTTTCACTTCAGGTTTAATGCATCCCTAGGACCTTCTTATTGACGATGAAACTCAGAAACAGCATCGGAACTAAATACAAAAGGCACAATGCCGACATAAGTACAAGAAGACTGACTCTTCCTACTGTCTATGTTTTGAACGAATCCTGTGACATTAGTTA
Source organism: Schistocerca piceifrons (assembly GCF_021461385.2). Lineage (NCBI taxonomy): Eukaryota > Metazoa > Arthropoda > Insecta > Orthoptera > Acrididae > Schistocerca > Schistocerca piceifrons. Next base: position 850,502,291 of record NC_060141.1, on the reverse strand, counting down.
TAGATTTCGATGCTCCACTTCAGGTTTACTGTATCCTTTGGACCTTCTTATTTTCGACGAAACACAGAAATTGCATCGGAATTAAATAGAAAACGCACAATGCCGACTTAAGCACAAGAAGACTGACTCTCCCTCCTGTCTATGTTTTAAACCATTCCTGTGACACTAGTTATAGATTCCGATGCTTCACCTCAGATTCACTGTATCCCTCTGACCTTCTTATTGACGATGAAACACAGAAGTTGCATCGGAATTAAATAGAAAAGGAACAATGCCGTCTTAAGTACAAGCAGACGGACTCTTCTTACTGACTATGTGTTGAACCATTCCTGTTACACTAGTTAGAGATTCCGATGCTTCACTTCAGGTTTACTGTATCCCTCTGACCTTTTTATTGACGATGAAACACAGTAATTGCATCGGAATTAAATTTAAAAGGGCACAATACCGACTTAAGTACAAGAAGACCGACTCTTCTTGCTGTCTATGTTTTGAACCATTCCTGTGACACTAGTTATAGATTCCGATGCTCCACTTCAGGTTTACTGTATCCCTTGGACCTTCTTATTGACGATGAAACACAGAAATTGCATCGAAATTAAATACAAAGCTCACAATGCCGACTTAAGTACAAGATGACTGACTCTTCTTTCTGACTATGTTTTGAACCATTCCTGTAACGCTAGTTATAGATTCCGATGCTTCACTTCAGGTTTACTGTATCCCTCTGACCTTCGTATTGACGATGAAACACAGAAATTCCATCGGTAATAAATGCAAAAGGCACAATGCCGACTTAAGTACATGTAGACTGAATCCTCCTACTGTCTATGTTTGAACCACTCCTGTGACAGTAGTTATTGATTCCGATGCTTCATTTCAGGTTTACTGTATCCCTTGGACCTTCTTATCGACGATGAAACACAGATAGTGCATCGGAATTAAATACAAAAGGCACAATGCCAACTTAAGTACAAGAAGACTGACTCTACATACTGTCTATGTTTAGAACCATTCCTGTGCCACTAGTTATAGATTCCGATGCTTCATTTCAGGTTTACTGTATCCCTCTGACCTTCCTTTTGACGATGAAACACAGAAATTGCATCGGAATTAAATAGAAAAGGCACAATGCCGACTTAAGTACAGGAAGACTGACTCTTCTTACTGACTATACCTTGATCCATTCCTGTGACACTAGTTATGGATTCCAATGCTAAACTTCAGGTTTACTGTATTCCTTGGACCTTCTAACTGACGATGAAACACAGAAATTGCACCGGAATTAAATACAAAAGGCACAATGCCGACTTAAGCACAAGAAGACTGACTCTTCTTACTGACTATGTTTTGAACCATTCCTGTGACACTAGTTGAAGATTCCGATCTTTCACTTCAGGTTTACTGGAAACCTAGAGCCTTCTTATTGACGATGAAGCATAGAAATTGCATCGGAACTAAATACAAAAGGCACAATGCCGACTTAAGGACAAGAAGACTGACTCTTCTTACAGACTATGTTTTGATCCATTCCTGTGACACTAGTTATAGATTCCGATGTTCACTTCGGGTTTACTGTATCCCTCTGACCTTCTTATTGACGATGAAACACAGAAATTGCATCGGAACTAAATACAAAAAGCACAATGCCAACATAAGTACAAGAAGACTGACTCTTCCTACTGTCTATGTTTTGAACCATTCCGGTGACACTAGTTATAGATTCCGATGCTTCACTTCGGTTTTACTGTATCCCTCCTATTTTTATTTTTGACGATGAAACACAGAAATTGCATCGGAATTAAATAGAAAAAGCACAATGCCGACTTCAGTACAAGAAGACTGACTCTTCCTACTGACCATATTTTGATCCATTCCTGTGACAATAGTTCTAGCTTCTGATGCCTCACTTCAGGATTACTGTATCCCTCTGACCAATTTATTGTCGATGAAACACAGAAATTGAATCGGCATTAAATACAAAAGGCACAATGCCGACTTAAATACAAGTAGACTGACTCTTCTTACCCACTATGATTTGAACCATTACTGTGACACTAGTTATAGATTCTGATGCTTCACTTCAGCTGTACTGTATCCCTTGGAGCTTCTTATTGACGATGAAACTCTGAAATTGCATCGGAATTAAATAGAAAAACACAATGCCGACTTAAGTAAAAGAAGACTGACTCTTCTCACTGACTATGTTTGGAGCCGTTCCTGTGACGCTAGTTACAGATAACGATGCTTCTCTTCAGGTTTACTGTGTCCCTCTGACGTTCTTATTGACGATGAAAACAGAAATAGCATCTGAATTAAGTACAAATGGCACAATGCCGACTTAAGTACAGGAAGACTGACTCTTCTTACTGTCTATGTTTTGAACCATACCTGTGACGCTAGTTATAGATTCCGATGCTTCACATCGGGTTTACTGTATCCCTTGGACCTTCTTATTGACGACGATACACAGAAATTGCTTCGGAATTAAATTGAAAAGGCACAATGCCGACTTATGTACAAGAAGTCTGTCTCTTCCTACTGTCTATGCATTGAACCATTCCTGTGACACTAGTTATGGATTCCGATGCTTCACTTCAGGTTTACTCTATCCCTTGGACCTTCTTATTGACGATGAAATGCAGAAATTGCATCGGAATTAAATACAAAAGGCATAATGCCGACTTAAGTACAAGAAGACTGACTGTACTTCCTGATTATATCTTGATCTATTCCTGTGACCCTAGTTATATATTCCGATGCTTCACTTCAGGTTTACTGTATCCCTTGGACCTTCTTACTGACGATGAAACACAAAAATTGCATCGGAAATAAATATAAAAGGCACAATGCCGACTTAAGTGGAAGAAGACAGACTCTTCTTACTGACTATGATTTGAACCATTCCTGTGACACTAGTTGTAGATTCCGATGCTTCACTTCAGGTTTACTGTATCCCTAGGACCTTCTTATTGACGATGCAACTCAGAAACAGCATCGGGACTAAATACAAAAGGCACAATGCCGACATAAGTACAAGAAGACTGACTCTTCCTGCTGTCTATGTTTTGAACAAATCCTGTGACATTAGTTTTAGATTCCGATGCTTCACTTCAGGATTACTGTTTCCTTTGGTCCTTCTTATTTTCGACGAAACACAGAAATTGCATCGGAATTAAATAGAAAAGGCACAATGCCATCTTAAGTAGAAGCAGACTGACTCTTCTTAGTGTCTATGTGTTGAACCATTCCAGTGACACTAGTTACAGATTCCGATGCTTCATTTCAGGTTTACTGTATCCCTCTGACCTTCGTATTGACGATGTAACACCGTATTTGCATCGGACTTAAATTGAAAAGGGCACAATGCCGACTTAAGTACAAGAAGACTGACTCCTCTTACTCTCTATGTTTTGAACCATTCCTGTGACACTAGTTATAGATTCCGATGCTTCACATCAGCTTTACTGTATCCCTTGGACATTCTAACTGACGATGAAACACAGAAATTGCATCGGAATTAAATACAAAAGGCACAATGCCGACTTAAGTACAAGAAGACTGACTCTTCTTACTGACTATACCTTGTTCCATTCCTGTGACACTAGTTATAGATTCCGATGCTTCACTTCAGGTTTACTGTATCCCTTGGACATTCTTACTGACGATGAAACACAGAAATTGCATCGGAATTAAATACAAAAGGCACAATGCCGACTTAAGTACAAGAAGATTGACACTTCTTACTGTCTATGATTTGAACCATTCCTGTGACACTAGTTGCAGATTACGATGCTTCACTTCAGGTTTACTGTATCCCTCTGACCTCCTTATTAACGATGAAACACAGATATTGCATCGGAATTAAATACAAAAGGCACAATGCCGACTTAAGTACAAGCAGACTGACTCTTCTTACTGACTATGTTTTCAACCATTCCTATGACACAAGTTATAGATTCCGATGCTTCACTCCTGGTTTACTGTATCCTTTAGACCATCTTATTGGCGACGAAACACAGAAATTGCATCGGAATTAAATGTAAAAGGCACAATGCCGACTTAAGTACATGAAGACTGATTCTTCCTACTGTCTATGTTTAAACCATTCCTGTGACACTAGTTATAGATTCCGATGCTTCACCTCAGGTTCACTGTATCCCTCTGACCTTCTTATTGACGATGAAACACTGAAATTGCATCGGAATTTAAATAGAAAAGGCACAATGCCGTCTTAAGTACAAGCAGACTGACTCTTCTTAGTGTCTATGGTTTGAACCATTCCTGTGACGCTAGTTACACATTCCGATGCTTCACTTCAGGTTTACTGTATCCCTTGGACCTTCTTATCGACGATGAAACACATGAATTGCATCGGAATTAAATAGAAAAGGCACAATGCCTTCTTAAGTACAAGCAGACTGAGTCTTCTTACTGACTATGTGTTCAACCATTCCTGTTACACTAGTTAGAGATTCCGATGCTTCACTTCAGGTTTACTGTATCCGTCTGACCTTTTTATTGACGATGAAACTCAGTAATTGCATCGGAATTAAATTGTTAAGCGCACAGTGCCGACTTAAGTACAAGAAGACTGGCTCTTCATAATGTCTATGCTTTGAACCATTACTGTGACACTAGTTATAGATTCCGATGATTCACTTCAGGTTTACTGTATCCCTCTGACCTTCTTATTGACGATGAACCACAGAAATTGCATAGGAATTAAATACAAAAGGCACAATGCCGACTTAAGTACAAGAAGAGTGACTCTTCTTACTGAGTATGTTTTGAACCATTCCTGTGACACTAGTTATAGATTCCGATGATTCACTTCAGGTTTACTGTATCCCTCTGACCTTCGTGTTGACGATGAAACTCAGAAATTGCATAGGAAATAAATACAAAAGTCTCAACGCCGACTTAAGTACATGTAGACTGAATCCTCCTACTGTCTATGTTTTGAACCATTCCTCTGACACTAGTTGTAGATTCCGATGCTTCATTTCAGGTTTACTGTATCCCTTGGACCTTCTTATTGACGATTAAACACAGATAGTGCATCAGAATTAAATACAAAAGGCACAATGCCAACTTCCGTATAAGAAGACTGACTCTTCCTACTGTCTATGTTTTGATCCATTCCTGTGACACTAGTTATAGATTCCGATGCTTCACTTCAGGTTTACTGTATCCCTTGGACCTTCCTATTGACGATGAAACACAGAAATTGCATCGGAATTAAATACAAAATCCACAATGCCGACTTAAGTACAAGAAGACTGACTCTTCTTACTGTCTATGTTTTGAACGATTCCTGTGACATTAGTTGTGGATTCCGATGCTTCACTTCAGGTTTACTGTATCCATTGGACCTTCTTATTGGCGACGAAACACAGAAATTGCATCGGAATTAAATACAAAAGGCACAATGCCGACTTAAGTAAAGGAAGACCGACTTTTCCTACTGTCTATGTTTTGAACCATTCCAGTGACGCTAGTTATAGATTCCGATGCTTCACCTCAGGTTCACTGTATCCCTCTGACGATCTTATTGACGATGAAACACAGAAATTGCATCAGAATTAAATAGAAAAGGCACAATGCCGTCTTAAATACAGGGAGACTGACTATACTTACTGACTGTGTGATGAACCATTCCTGTGACACTAGTTACAGATTCCGATGCTTCATTTCAGGTTTACTGTATCCCTTGGACATTCTTATTGACGATGAAACACAGAAATTGCATCGGAAATAAATACTAAAGGCACAATGCTGACTTAAGTACAAGAAGACTGACTCTTCTTACTGACTATGTTTTGAACCATTCCTGTGACACTAGTTGAAGATTCCGATGCTTCACTTCAGGTTTACTGTACCCCTAGGACCTTCGTATTGACGATGAAACACAGAAATTGCATCGGAACTAAACACAAAAGGCACAATGCCGACTTAAGTACAAGAAGACTGACTCTTCTTACTGTCTATGTTTTGAACGATTCCTGTGACATTAGTTATGGATTCCGATGCTTCACTTCAGGTTTACTGTATCCTTTGAACCTTCTTATTGGCGACGAAACACAGAAATTGCATCGGAATTAAATACAAAAGGCACAATGCCAACTTAACTACAAGATGACTGACTCTACCTACTGTCTATGTTTTGAACCATTCCAGTGACAGTAGTTATAGATTCCGATGCTTCACGTGAGGTTTACTGTATCCCTTGGACCGTCTTATTGACGATGAAACACAGATAGTGCATCGGAATTAATTAGAAATGGCACAATGCCGTCTTAAGTACAAGCAGACTGACTGTTCTTACTGACTATGTTTTGAACCATTCCTGTGACACTAGTTAGAGATTCCGATGCTTCACTTCAGGTTTACTGTATCCGTCCGACCTTCTTATTGACGATGAAACAAACAAATTGCATCCGATACAAATACAAAAGGCACAATGCCGACTTAAGTACAAGAAGACTGACTCTTCTTACTGACTATGTTTTGAACCATTCCTGTGACACTAGTTGTAGATTCCGATGCTTCACTTCAGGTTTACTGTATCCCTTGGACCTTCTTATTGACGATGAAACACAGAAATTGCATCGGAACTAAAATCAAAAGGCACAATACCGACTTAAGTACAAGAAGACTGAATCTTCCTACTGTCTATGCTTTGAACGTTTCCTGTGACATTAGTTATGGATTCCGTTGCTTCACTTCATGTTTACTGTATCCTTTGGACCTTCTTATTGGCGACGAAACACAGAAATTGCATCGGAATTAATTAGAAATAGCACAATGCCGACTTAATTAAAAGAAGTCTGACTCTTCCTACTGTCTATGTTTTGAACCAATGCTGTGACACTAGTTATAGATTCCGATGCTTCACCTCAGGTTCACTGTATCCCTCTGACCTTCTTATTGACGATGAAACTCTGAAATTGCATCGGAATTAAATAGAAAAACACAATGCCGACTTAAGTAAAAGAAGACTGACTCTTCTCACTGACTATGTTTGGAGCCGTTCCTGTGACACTAGTTATAGATAACGATGCTTCTCTTCAGGTTTACTGTGTCCCTCTGACGTTCTTATTGACGATGAAAACAGAAATAGCATCTGAATTAAGTACAAATGGCACAATGCCGACTTAAGTACAGGAAGACTGACTCTTCTTACTGTCTATGTTTTGAACCATACCTGTGACGCTAGTTATAGATTCCGATGCTTCACTTCGGGTTTACTGTATCCCTTGGACCTTCTTATTGACGACGATACACAGAAATTGCATCGGAATTAAATTGAAAAGGCACAATGCCGACTTATGTACAAGAAGTCTGTCTCTTCCTACTGTCTATGCATTGAACCATTCCTGTGACACTAGTTATGGATTCCGATGCTTCACTTCAGGTTTACTCTATCCCTTGGACCTTCTTATTGACGATGAAATGCAGAAATTGCATCGGAATTAAATACAAAAGGCATAATGCCGACTTAAGTACAAGAAGACTGACTGTTCTTCCTGATTATACCTTGATCCATTCCTGTGACCCTAGTTATATATTCCGATGCTTCACTTCAGGTTTACTGTATCCCTTGGACCTTCTTACTGACGATGAAACACAAAAATTGCATCGGAAATAAATATAAAAGGCACAATGCCGACTTAAGTGGAAGAAGACAGACTCTTCTTACTGACTATGATTTGAACCATTCCTGTGACACTAGTTGTAGTTTCCGATGCTTCACTTCAGGTTTACTGTATCCCTAGGACCTTCTTATTGACGAAGCAACTCAGAAACAGCATCGGGACTAAATACAAAAGGCACAATGCCGACATAAGTACAAGAAGACTGACTCTTCCTGCTGTCTATGTTTTGAACAAATCCTGTGACATTAGTTTTAGATTCCGATGCTTCACTTCAGGATTACTGTTTCCTTTGGTCCTTCTTATTTTCGACGAAACACAGAAATTGCATCGGAATTAAATAGAAAAGGCACAATGTTGTCTTAAGTACAAGCAGACTGGCTCTTCTTACTGACTATGTGTTGAACCATTCCTGTGACACTTGTTATAGATTCCGATGCTCCACTTCAGGTTTACTGTATCCCTTGGACCTTCTTATTGACGATGAAACACAGAAATTGCTTCGAAATTAAATACAAAGGGCACAATGCCGGCTTAAGTACAAGAAGACCGACTCTTCTTACTGTCTATGTTTTGAACCATTCCTGTGACACTAGTTATAGATTCCGATGCTCCACTTCAGGTTTACTGTATCCCTCTGACCTTCGTATTTACGATGAAACACAGAAATTGCATCGGAAATAAATACAAAAGGGACAATGCCGACTTAAGTACATGTAGACTGAATCTTCCTACTGTCTATGTTTGAACCACTCCTGTGACTCTAGTTATAGATTCAGATGCTTCATTTCAGGTTTACTGTACCCCTTGGACCTTCTTATTGACGATGAAACACAGATAGTGCATCGGAATTAAATACAAAAGGCACAATGCCAACTTAAGTACATGAAGACTGACTCTTCCTACTGTCTATGTTTTGAACCATTCCTGTGATATTAGTTATAGATTCCGATGCTTCACCTCAGGTTTACTGTATCTCTCTGACCTTCGTTTTGACGATGAAACACAGAAATTGCATCGGAACCAAATACAAAAGGCACAATGCCTAGTTAAGTACAAGAAGACTGACTCTTCTTACTGACTATGTGTTGAACCATTCCTGTGACACTAGTTAGAGATTCCGATGCTTCACTTCAGGTTTACTGTATCCCTCTCACCATCTTATTGACGATGAAACACAGTAATTGCATCGGAATCAAATTGAATAAGGCACAATGCCGACTTAAGTGTAAGAAGACTGACTCTTCTTACTGTCTATGTTTTGAACCATTCCTGTGAGACTAGAAATAGATTCCGATGCTCAACTTCAGGTTTACTGTATTCCTTGGACCTTCTTGTTGACGATGAAACACAGAAATTGCATCGGAATTAAATACAAAAAACACAATGCCGACTTAAGAACAGGAAGACTGACTCTTCTTACTACCTATGTGTTGAACCATTCCTGTGACACTAGTTAGAGATTCCGATGCCTCACTTCAGGTTAGCTGTATCCCTCTCACCGTCTCATTGACGATGAAACACAGTAATTGCATCGGTATTAAATAGAATAGGCACAATGCCGACTTATGTAAATGAAGTCTGACTCTTCCTAATGTCTATGTATTGAACCATTACTGTGACACTAGTTATAGATTCCGATGCTTCACCTCAGGTTCACTGTATCCCTCTGACCTTCTTATTGACGAAGATTTTCAGAAATTGCATCGGAATTAAATTGAAAAGGCACAATGCCGTCTTAAGTACAAGAAGACTGACTCTTCTTACTGACTATGTTTGAACCATTCCTGTGACACTAGTTGAAGATTCCGATGCTTCACTTCAGGTTTATTGTAACCCTAGAGCCTTCTTATTGACGATGACACACAGAAATTGCAACGGAACTAAATACAAAAGGCACAATGCCGACCTAAGTACAAGAAATCTGACTCTTCTTACTGACTATGTGTTGAACCATTCCTGTGACACTAGTTAGAGATTCCGATGCTTCACTTCAGGTTTACTGTATCCCTCTGTCCTTCTTCCTGATGATGAAACACAGTAATTGCATCGGAATTAAATTGAAAAGGGCACAATGCCGACTTAAGTACAAGTAGACTGACTCTTCTTACTGTCTATGTTTTGAACCATTCCTGTGAGACTAGTTATAGATTCCGATGCTCAGCTTCAGGTTTACTGTATCTCTTGGACCTTATTGTTGACGATGAAACACAGAAATTGCATCGGAATTACATGCAAATGGCACAATGCCGACTTATGTAGAATAATACTGACTTTTCTTACAGACTATGTTTTGAACCAAACCTGTGACACTAGTTATAGATTCCGATGCTTCACTTCAGGTTTACTGTATCCCTTGGACCTTCTTATTGACGATGAAACACAGATATTGCATCTGAATTAAATACAAAAGGCTCAATGCCGACGTAAGTACAAGAAGATTGACTCTTCTTACTGTCTATGATTTGAACCATTCCTGTGACACTAGCTGCAGATTAAGATGCTTCACTTCAGGTTTACTGTATCCCTCTGACCTCCTTATTAACGATGAAACACAGATATTGCATCGGAATTAAATACAAAAGGCACAATGCCGACTTAAGTACAAGCAGACTGACTGTTCTTACTGACTAAGTGTTGAACCATTCCAGTGACACTAGTTAGAGATTCCGATGCTTCATTTCAGGTTTACTGTATCCCTCTGACCTTCGTATTGACGATGAAACACCGTATTTGCATCGGACTTAAATTGAAAAGGGCACAATGCCGACTTAAGTACAAGAAGACTGACTCCTCTTACTGTCTATGTTTTGAACCATTCCTGTGACACTAGTTATAGATTCCGATGCTTCACATCAGCTTTACTGTATCCCTTGGACATTCTAACTGACGATGAAATACAGAAATTGCATCGGAATTAAATACAAAAGGCACAATGCCGACTTAAGTACAAGAAGACTGACTCTTCTTACTGACTATTCCTTGTTCCATTCCTGTGACACTAGCTATAGATTCCGATGCTTCACTTCAGGTTTACTGTATCCCTCTGACCTCCTTATTAACGATGAAACACAGATATTGCATCGGAATTAAATACAAAAGGCACAATGCCGACTTAAGTACAAGCAGACTGACTCTTCTTACTGACTATGTTTTCAACCATTCCTATGACACTAGTTATAGATTCCGATGCTTCACTTCTGGTTTACTGTATCCTTTGGACCATCTTATTGGCGACGAAACACAGAAATTGCATCGGAATTAAATGTAAAAGGCACAATGCCGACTTAAGTACATGAAGACTGATTCTTCCTACTGTCTATGTTTAAACCATTCCTGTGACACTAGTTATAGATTCCGATACTTCACCTCAGGTTCACTGTATCCCTCTGACCTTCTTATTGACGATGAAACACAGAAATTGCATCGGAATTAAATGTAAAAGGCACAATGCCGACTTAAGTACATGAAGACTGATTCTTCCTACTGTCTATGTTTAAACCATTCCTGTGACACTAGTTATAGATTCCAATGCTTCACCTCAGGTTCACTGTATCCCTCTGACCTTCTTATTGACGATGAAACACAGAAATTGCATCGGAATTTAAATAGAAAAGGCACAATGCCGTCTTAAGTACAAGCAGACTGACTCTTCTTAGTGTCTATGGTTTGAACCATTCCTGTGACGCTAGTTACACATTCCGATGCTTCACTTCAGGTTTACTGTATCCCTTGGACCTTCTTATCGACGATGAAACACATGAATTGCATCGGAATTAAATAGAAAAGGCACAATGCCTTCTTAAGTACAAGCAGACTGAGTCTTCTTACTGACTATGTGTTCAACCATTCCCGTTACAGTAGTTAGAGATTCCGATGCTTCACTTCAGGTTTACTGTATCTGTCTGACCTTTTTATTGACGATGAAACACAGTAATTGCATCGGAATTAAATTGTTAAGCGCACAGTGCCGACTTAAGTACAAGAAGACTGGCTCTTCATACTGTCTATGCTTTGAACCATTACTGTGACACTAGTTATAGATTCCGATGATTCACTTCAGGTTTACTGTATCCCTCTGACCTTCTTATTGACGATGAACCACAGATATTGCATAGGAATTAAATACAAAAGGCACAATGCCGACTTAAGTACAAAAAGAGTGACTCTTCTTACTGAGTATGTTTTGAACCATTCCTGTGACACTAGTTATTGATTCCGATGCTTCACTTCAGGTTTACTGTATCCCTCTGACCTTCGTGTTGACGATGAAACACAGAAATTGCATATAAAATAAATACAAAAGGCACAATGCCGACTTAAGTACATGTAGACTGATTCTTCCTACTGTCTATGTTTTGAACCATTCCTTTGACACTAGTTGTAGATTCCGATGCTTCATTTCAGGTTTACTGTATCCCTTGGACCTTCTTATTGACGATTAAACACAGATAGTGCATCAGAATTAAATACAAAAGGCACAATGCCAACTTCCGTATAAGAAGACTGACTCTTCCTACTGTCTATGTTTTGAACCATTCCTGTGACACTAGTTATAGATTCCGATGCTTCACTTCAGGTTTACTGTATCCCTTGGACCTTCCTATTGACGATGAAACACAGAAATTGCATCGGAATTAAATACAAAATCCACAATGCCGACTTAAGTACAAGAAGACTGACTCTTCTTACTGTCTTTGTTTTGAACGATTCCTGTGACATTAGTTGTGGATTCCGATGCTTCACTTCAGGTTTACTGTATCCATTGGACCTTCTTATTGGCGACGAAACACAGAAATTGCATCGGAATTAAATACAAAAGGCACAATGCCGACTTAAGTAAAGGAAGACCGACTTTTCCTACTGTCTATGTTTTTAACCATTCCAGTGACGCTAGTTATAGATTCCGATGCTTCACCTCAGGTTCACTGTATCCCTCTGACGATCTTATTGACGATGAAACACAGAAATTGCATCGGAATTAAATAGAAAAGGCACAATGCCGTCTTAAATACAAGCAGACTGACTATACTTACTGACTATGTGATGAACCATTCCTGTGACACTAGTTACAGATTCCGATGCTTCATTTCAGGTTTACTGTATCCCTTGGACATTCTTATTGACGATGAAACACAGAAATTGCATCGGAAATAAATACTAAAGGCACAATGCTGACTTAAGTACAAGAGACTGACTCTTCTTACTGACTATGTTTTGAACCATTCCTGTGACACTAGTTGAAGATTCCGATGCTTCACTGCAGGTTTACTGTACCCCTAGGACCTTCGTATTGACGATGAAACACCGAAATTGCATCGGAACTAAATACAAAAGGCACAATGCCGACTTAAGTACAAGAAGACTGACTCTTCCTACTGTCTATGTTTTGAACGATTCCTGTGACATTAGTTATGGATTCCGATGCTTCACTTCAGGTTTACTGTATCCTTTGAACCTTCTTATTGGCGACGAAACACAGAAATTGCATCGGAATTAAATACAAAAGGCACAATGCCAACTTAAGTACAAGATGACTGACTCTACCTACTGTCTATGTTTTGAACCATTCCAGTGACAGTAGTTATAGATTCCGATGCTTCACTTGAGGTTTACTGTATCCCTTGGACCGTCTTTTTGACGATGAAACACAGATAGTGCATCGGAATTAATTAGAAATGGCACAATGCCGTCTTAAGTACAAGCAGACTGACTGATCTTACTGACTATATGTTGAACCATTCCTGTGACACTAGTTAGAGATTCCAATGCTTCACTTCAGGTTTACTGTATCCGTCCGACCTTCTTATTGACGATAAAACAAACAAATTGCATCGGATACAAATACAAAAGGCACAATGCCGACTTAAGTACAAGAAGACTGACTCTTCTTACTGACTATGTTTTGAACCATTCCTGTGACACTAGTTGTAGATTCCGATGCTTCACTTCAGGTTTACTGTATCCCTTGGACCTTCTTATTGACGATGAAACACAGAAATTGCATCGGAACTAAAATCAAAAGGCACAATACCGACTTAAGTACAAGAAGACTGAATCTTCCTACTGTCTACGTTTTGAACGTTTCCTGTAATATTAGTTATGGATTCCGTTGCTTCACTTCATGTTTACTGTATCCTTTGGACCTTCTTGTGGCGACGAAACACAGAAATTGCATCGGAATTAATTAGAAATAGCACAATGCCGACTTAAGTAAAAGAAGTCTCACTCTTCCTAATGTCTATGTTTTGAACCAATGCTGTGACACTAGTTATAGATTCCGATGCTTCGCCTCAGGTTCACTGTATCCCTCTGACCTTCTTATTGACGATGAAACACAGAAATTGCATCGGAATGAAATTGAAAATGCACAATGCCGTCTTAAGTACAAGCAGACTGACTCTTCTTTGTGTCTATGTTTCGAACCTTTCCTGTGACGCTAGTTACACATTCCGATGCTTCACTTCAGGTTTACTGTATCCCTTGGACCTTCTTATTGACGATGAAACACTGAAATTGCATCGGAATTAAATAGAAAAGGCACAAAGCTGTCTTAAGTACATGCAGACTGACTCTCCTTAGTGTCTATGCTTTGAACCACTCCTGTGACGCTAGTTACACATTCCGATGTCTCACTTCAGGTTCACTGTATCCCTCTGACCTTCTAAATGATGATGAAACACAGAAATTGCATCGGAAATAAATAGAAAAGGCACAATGCCGTTTTAAGTACAAGCAGACTGACTCTTCTTAGTGTCTATGTTTTGAAACATTCCTGTGACACTAGTTATAGTTTCCGATGCTTCACCTCAGGTTCACTTTAACCCTCTGACCTTCTTATTGACGATGAAACACAGAATTTGCTTCGGAATTAAATAGAAAAGGCACAATGCCGTCTTAAGTACAAGCAGACTGACTCTCCTTAGTGTCTATGTTTTGAACCATTCCTGTGACGCTAGTTACACATACCGATGCTTCACTTCAGGTTTACTGTATCCCTTGGACCCTCTTATTGACGATGAAACACAGAAATGGCATCGAAATTAAATACAAAAGGCACAATGCCGACTTAAGTACAAGAAGACTGACTCTTCTTACTGACTATGTGTTGAACCATTCCTGTGACACTAGTTAGAGAATCCGATGCTTCATTACAGGTTTACTGTATCCCTCTGACCTTCTTATTAACGATGAAACACAGAAATTGCATCGGAATTAAATTTAAAAGGGTACAATGCCGACTTAAGTACAAGAAGACTGACTCTTCTTACTGACTATGGTTTGAACCATTCCTGTGACACTAGTTGTAGATTCCGATGCTTCACTTTAGAATTACTGTATCCCTAGGACTTTCTTATTGACGATGAAACACAGAAATTGCATCGGAACTAAATACAAAAGGCACAATGACGACTTAAGTACAAGTAGACTGACTCTTCTTACTGACTATGCTTTGAACCATTCCTGTGACACTAGTTATAGATTCCGATGCTTTACTTCAGGTTTACTGTATCCCTCTGACCTTCTTATTGACGATGAAACACAGATAGTGCATCGGAATTAAATACCAAAGGCAGAACGCCAACTTAAGTACAAGAAGACTGACTCTTCCTACTGTCTATGCTTTGAACGATTCCTGTGACATTAGTTATGGATTCCGATGCTTCACTTCAGGTTTACTGTATCCTTTGGACCTTCTTATTGGCGACGAAACACAGAAATTGCATCGGAATTAAATAGAAAAGGCACAATGCTGACTTAAGTACAAGAAGACTGACTCTTAAGACTGTCTATGTTTGAACCATTCCTGCGACACTAGTTAGAGATTCCGATGCTTCACTTCAGGTTTACTGTATCCGTCCGACCTTCTTATTGACGATGAAACAAACAAATTGCATCGGATACAAATACACAAGGCACAATGCCGACTTAAGTACAAGAAGACTGACTCTTCTTACTGACTATGTTTTGAACCATTCCTGTGACACTAGTTGTAGATTCCGATGCTTCACTTCAGGTTTACTGTATCCCTTGGACCTTCTTATTGACGATGAAACACAGAAATTGCATCGGAACTAAAATCAAAAGGCACAATACCGACTTAAGTACAAGAAGACTGAATCTTCCTACTGTCTATGTTTTGAACGTTTCCTGTGACATTAGTTATGGATTCCGTTGCTTCACTTCATGTTTACTGTATCCTTTGGACCTTCTTGTGGCGACGAAACACAGAAATTGCATCGGAATTAATTAGAAATAGCACAATGCCGACTTAAGTAAAAGAAGTCTGACTCTTCCTACTGTCTATGTTTTGAACCAATGCTGTGACACTAGTTATAGATTCCGATGCTTCACCTCAGGTTCACTGTATCCCTCTGAACTTCTTATTGACGATGAAACACAGAAATTGCATCGGAATTAAATAGAAAAGGCTCAATGCCGACTTACGTACAAGAAGACTGACTCTTCTTACTGACTGTATCTTGATCCATCCCTGTGACACTAGTTATAGATTCCGATGCTTCACTTCAGGTTTCCTGTATCCCTTAAACATTCTTATTGACGATGAAACACAGAAATTGCATCGGAATTAAATCCAAAAGGCACAATGCCGACTTAAGTACAAGAAGACTGTCTCTTCTTACTGACCATGTGTTGAACCATTCCTGTGACACTAGTTAGAGATTCCGATGCTTCACTTCAGGTTTACTGTATCTCTCTGACCTTCTTATTGACGATGAAACACAGTAATTGCATCGGAATTAAATAGAAAAGGCACAATGCCGACTTAAGTAAATGAAGTCTGACTCTTCCTACTGTCTGTGCTATGAACCATTCCTGTGACACTAGTTATAGATTCCGATGCTTCACCTCAGGTTCACTGTATCCCTCTGACCTTCTAAATGATGATAAAACACAGAAATTGCATCGGAAATAAATAGAAAAGGCACAATGCCGTTTTAAGTACAAGCAGACTGACTCTTCTTAGTGTCATTGTTTTGAAACATTCCTGTGACACTAGTTATAGTTTCCGATGCTCACCTCAGGTTCACTTTATCCCTCTGACCTTCTTATTGGCGACGAAACACAGAAATTGCATCGGAATTAAATAGAAAAGGCACAATGCCGACTTAAGTACAAGAAGACTGACTCTTCCCACTGTCTATGTTTGAACCATTCCTGTGACGCAAGTTATAGATTCCGATGCTTCACCTCGGTTTCACTGTATACCTCTGACGATCTTATTGACGATGAAACACAGAAATTGCATCGGAATTAATTAGAAATGGCACAATGCCGTCTTAAGCACTAGCAGAGTAACTGTTCTTACTGACTATGTGTTGAATCTTCCTGTGACACTAGTTGTAGATTCCGATGCTTCACTTCAGGTTTCCTGTATCCCTTAAACCTTCTTATTGACGATGAAACACAGAAATTCCATCGGAATTAAATAGAAAAGGCACAATGCCGACTTAATTACAAGAAGACTGACTCTTCTTACTGACTATACCTTGATCCATTCCTGTGACACTAGTTATAGATTCCGATGCTTCACTTCAGGTTAATTGTATCCCTTGGACATTCTTATTGACGATGAAACAAGGAAATTGCATCGGAAATAAATACTGAAGCCACATGCCCACTTAAGTACAAGAAGACTGACTCTTCTTACTGCCTATGCTTCGAACCATTCCTGTGACACTAGTTATAGATTCCGATGCTTCACCTCAGGTTCACTGTACCCCTCTGACCTTCTTATTGACGATGAAACACAGAAATTGCATCGGAATGAAATTGAAAATGCACAATGCCGTCCTAAGTACAAGCAGACTGACTCTTCTTTGTGTCTATGTTTCAAACCATTCCTGTGACGCTAGTTACACATTCCGATGCTTCACTTCATGTTTACTGTATCCCTTGGACCTTCTTATTGACGATGAAACACTGAAATTGCATCGGAATTAAGTAGAAAAGGCACAATGCTTTCTTCAGTACAAGCAGATTGACTCTCCTTAGTGTCTATGCTATGAACCATTCCTGTGACGCTAGTTACACATTCCGATGCTTCACTTCAGGTTTACTGTATCCCTTGGACCCTCTTATTGACGATGAAACACAGAATTTGCATCGGAATTAAATAGAAAAAGCACAAGACCGAATTAAGTACAAGAAGACCTACTCTTCTTACTGACTATATCTTGATCCATATCTGTGACACTAGTTATGGATTCCGATGCTTCACTTCAGGCCTACTGTATCCCTCTGACCTTGATATTGACGATGAAACACAGAAATTGTATCGGAATTAAATACAAAAGACACAATGCTGACTTAAGTACAAGAAGACTGTCTCTTCTTACTGTCTATGTTTTGAACCATTCCTGTGACACTAGTTATAGATTCCGGTGCTCCACTTTGGGTTTACTGTATCCCTTGTTGACGATGAAACACATAAATTGCATCGGAATTAAATCGAAAGTGCACAGTGCCGACTTAAGTACAAGAACACTGACTCTTCTTACTGACTATGTTTTGAACCATTCGTGTGACACTAGTTATAGATTCCGATGCTTCACTTCAGGTTTATGTATCCCTCTGACATTCTTATTGACGATGAAACACAGAAATTGCATCGGATATAAATACAAAAGGCACAATGCCGACTTAAGTACATGTAGACTGAATCTTCCTACTGTCTATGTTGAACCAGTCCTGTGACACTAATTATAGTTTCCGATGCTTCATTTCAGGTTTACTGTATCCCTGGGACCTTCTTGTTGGCGATGAAACACAGATAGTGCATCGGAATTAAATACTAAAGGCACAATGCCAACTTAAGTACAAGAAGACTGACTCTTCCTACTGTCTATGTTTTGAACCATTCCTGTGACACAAGTTATAGATTCCGATGCTTCACTTCAGGTTTACTGTATCCCTCTGACCCTCTTATTGACGATGAAACACAGAAATTGCATCGGATATAAATACAAAAGGCACAATGCCGACTTAAGTACAGGAAGACTGACTCTTCTTACTGACTATACCTTGATCCATTCCTGTGACACTAGTTATAGATTCCGATGCTTCACTTCAGGTTTACTTTATCCCTTGGACCTTCTTATTGACGATGAAACACAGAAATTGCATCGGAATTAAATACAAAAGGCACAATGCCGACTTAAGTACAAGAAGTCTGACTCTTCTTACTGACTATGTTTTGAACCATTCCTGTGACACTAGTTGTAGATTCCGATGCTTCAGTTTAGGTTTACTGTATCTCTAGGGCCTTCTCATTGACGATGAAACACAGAAATTGCATCGGAAACAAATACAAAAGGCACAATGCCGACTTAAGTACAAGAAGACTGACTGTTCCTGCTGTCTATGTCTTGAACGATTCCTGTGACATTTGTTATGGATTCCGATGCTTCACTTCAGGTTTTGCTGTATCATTTGGACCTTCTTATTGGCGACGAAATACAGAAATTGCATTGCAATTGAATAGAAAAGGCACAATGCCGACGTAAGTACAAGAAGACTGACTCTTCTTACTGTCTATGATTTGAACCATTCCTGTGACACTAGTTATAGATTCCGATGCTTCACTTCACGTTTACTGTATCCCTTGGACCTTCTTATTGACGATGAAACACAGAAATTACATCGAAATTAAATACAAAAGGCACAATGCCGACTTAAGTAAAAGAAGACTGACTCTTCTTACTGAGTGTTTTGAACCATTTGTGTGACACTAGTTATAGATTCCAAAGCTTCACATCAGGTTTACTGCATCCCTCTGACCTTGTTATTGACGATGAAACACAGAAATTGTATCGGAATTAAATACAAAAGGCATAATGCCGACTTAAGGACAAGATGACTGACTCTTCTTACAGTCTATGTTTTGAACCATTCCTGTGACACTAGTAATAGATTCCGATGCTTCACTTCAGGTTTACTGTATCCCTTGGACCTTCTTATTGACGATTAAACACAGAAATTGCAACGGAAATAAATACAAAAAGCACAATGCCGAATTAAGTACAAGAAGAATGGGTCTTCCTACTGTCTATGTTTTGAACGATTCCTGTGACATTAGTTATAGATTTCGATGCTCCACTTCAGGTTTACTGTATCCTTTGGACCATCTTATTGGCGACGAAATATAGAAATTGCATCGGAATTAATTAGAAAAGGCACAATGCCGACTTAAGTATAAGAAGACTGACTGTTCTTACTGACTGTTTTGAACCATTCCTGTGACACTAGTTATAGATTCCGATGCTTCACTTCAGGTTTACTATATCCCTCTGACCTTCTTATTGACGATGAAACACAGAAATTGCATCGGAGTTAAATACAAAATGCACAATGCCAACTTAAGTAGAACAAGATTGACTCTTCCTACTGTCTATGTTTTGAACCATTCCAGTGAAACTAATTATAGATTCCGATGCTTCACTTCAGGTTTACTGTATCCCTCTGACCTTCTTATTGACGATGCAACACAGATAGTGCATCGGAATTAAATACAAAAGGCACAATGCCAACTTAAGTACAAGAAGACTGACTCTTCCTACTGTCAATGTTTTGAACCATTCCTGTGACTCTAGTTATAGATTCCGATGCTTCACTTCAGGTTTACTGTATCCCTTGGACCATCTTATTGACGATGATACACAGAAATTGCATCGGAATTAAATACAAAAGGCACAATGCCGACTTAAGTACAAGAAGACTGACTCTTCCTACTGTCTATGTCTTGAACGATTCCTGTGACATTAGTTATGGATTCCGATGCTTCACTTCAGGTTTTGTTGTATCCTTTGGACCTTCTTATTGGCGACGAAACACAGAAATTGCATCGGAATTAAATTGAAAAGGCACAATGTCGACGTAAGTACAAGAAGACTGAATCTTCCTATTATCTATGTTTTGAACCATTCCTGTGACACAAGTTATAGATTCCGATTCTTCACTTCAGGTTTACTGTATCCCTCTGACCTTCTTATTGACGATGAAACACAGAAATTGCATCGGAATTAAATACAAAAGGCACAATGCCGACTTAGGTACAAGAAGACTGACTCTTCCTACTGTCTATGTCTTGAACCATTCCTGTCACACTAGTTATAGATTCCGGTGCTTCACTTCAGGTTTACTGTATCCCTTGGATCTTCTTATTGACGATGAAACCGAGAAATTGCATCGGAATTAAATAGAAGAGGCACAATGCCGACTTAAGTACAAGAAGACTGAATCTTCCTATTATCTATGTTTTGAACCATTCCTGTGACACTAGTTATAGATTCCGTTGCTTCACTTCAGGTTTACTGTATCACTCTGACCTTCTTTTTGACGATGAAACACAGAAATTGCATCGGAATTAAATAGAATAGGCACAATGCCGACGTAAGTACAGGAAGATTGACTCTTCCTGCTGTCTACATTTGAACCATTACTGTGATACTAGTTATAGATTCCGATGCTTATCTTCATGTTTACTGTATCCCTCTAGTCTTCTTTTTGACGATGAAACACAGAAATTGCATCGGAATTAAATAGAAAAGGCACAATGCTGCCTTAAGTACAAGAAGACTGACTTTTCCTACTGTCTATGTTTTGAACCATTCCTGTGCCACTAGTTATAGATTCCGATGCTTCACTTCAGGTTTACTGTATCCCTTGGACCTTGGAATTGACGATGAGACACAGAAATTGCATAGGAATTAAATACAAAATGCACAATGCCGACTTAAGTACAAAAAGTCTGTCTCTTCTTACTGACTGTTTTGAACCATTCCTGTGACACTAGTTATAGATTCCGATGCTTCACTTCAGGTTTACTGTATCTCTCTGACATTGTTATTGACGATGAAACACAGAAATTGCATCTGATATAAATACTAAAGGCACAATGCCAACTTAAGTACAAGGAGACTGACTCTTCCTACTGTCTATGTTTTGAACCATTCCTGTGACACTAGTTGTAGATTCCGATGCTTCACTTTAGGTTTACTGTATCCCTAGGACCTTCTTATTGACGATGAAACACAGAAATTGCATCGGAACTAAATACAAAATTCACAATGCCGACTTAAGTACAAGTAGACTGACTCTTCTTACTGACTATGTTTTGAACCATTCCTGTGACACTAGTTACGGATTCCGATGCTTCACTTTAGGTTTACTGTATCCCTCTGACCTTCTTATTGACGATGAAACACAGAAATTGCATCGGATATAAATACAAAAGGCACAATGCCGACTTAAGTACAAGAAGACTGACTCTTCTTACTGACTATATCTTGATTCATTCCTGTGACACTAGTTATAGATTCCGATGCTTCACTTCAGGTTTACTTTATCCCTTGGACCTTCTTATTGACGATGAAACACAGAAATTGTATCGGAATTAAATACAAAAGGCACAATGCCGACTTAAGTACAAGAAGACTGACTCTTCTTACTGACTGTTTGAACCATTTGTGTGACACTAGTTATAGATTCCGATGCTTCACTTCAGGTTTACTGCATCCCTCTGACCTTGTAATTGACGATGAAACACAGAAATTGCAACGGAAATAAATACAAAAGGCACAATGCCAACTTAAGTACAAGAAGACTGACTCTTCCTACTGTCTATGTTTTGAACGATTCCTGTGACATTAGTTATAGATTTCGATGCCCCACTTCAGGTTTATTGTATCCTTTGGACCATCGTATTGGCGACGAAATACAGATATTGCATCGGAATTAATTAGAAAGGGCACAATGCCGACTTAAGTACAAGAAGACTGACTGTTCTTACTGACTGTTTTGAACCATTCCTGTGACACTAGTTATAGATTCCGATGCTTCACTTCAGGTTTACTGTATCCTTTTGACCTTCTTATTGACGATGAAACACAGAAATTGCATCGGAGTTAAATACAAAATGCACAATGCCAACTTAAGTAGAAGAAGATTGACTCTTCCTACTGTCTATGATTTGAACCATTCCTGTTACACTAGTTATAGATTCCGATGCTTCACTTCAGGTTTACTGTATCCCTCTGACCTTCTTATTGACGATGAAACACAGATAGTGCATCGGAATTAAATACAAAAGGCACAATGATGACTTAAGTACAAGAAGACTGACTCTTCCTACTGTCTATGTTTTGAACCATTCCTGTCACACTAGTTATAGATATCGATGCCCCACTTCAGGTTTATTGTATCCTTTGGACCATCTTATTGGCGACGAAATACAGAAATTGCATCGGAATTAATTAGAAAGGGCACAATGCCGACTTAAGTACAAGAAGACTGACTGTTCTTACTGACTGTTTTGAACCATTCCTGTGACACTAGTTATAGATTCCGATGGTTCACTTCAGGTTTACTGTATCCCTCTGACCTTCTTTTTCACGATGAAACACAGAAATTGCATCGGAATTAAATAGAAAAGGCACAATGCCGACTTAAGTACAGGAAGATTGACTCTTCCTACTGTCTACATTTGAACCATTACTTTGATACTAGTTATAGATTCCGATGCTTATCTTCATGTTTACTGTATCCC
Organism: Schistocerca piceifrons; assembly: GCF_021461385.2. NCBI lineage: Eukaryota > Metazoa > Arthropoda > Insecta > Orthoptera > Acrididae > Schistocerca > Schistocerca piceifrons. Next base: position 850,479,068 of record NC_060141.1, on the reverse strand, counting down.
TCTGGTCTTCTTTTTGACGATGAATTACAGAAATTGCGTCGGAATTAAATAGAAAAGGCACAATGCTGCCTTAAGTACAAGAAGACTGACTCTTCTTACTGTCTATGTTTTGAACCATTCCTTTGTCACTAGTTATAGATTCCGATGTTTCACATCAGGTTTACTGTAAGCCTAGGACCTTCTCATTGACGATGAAACTCAGAAAATGCATCGGAATTAAATACAAAAGGCACAATTCCGACTTAAGTACAAGAAGACTGACTCTTCTTACTGACTGTTTTGAACAATTCCTGTGACACTAGTTATAGATTCCAATGCTTCACTTCAGGTTTAATCTATCCCTAGGACCTTCTTATAGACGATGAAACACAGAAATTGCATCGGAATTAAATACAAAAGGCACTATGCCAACTTAAGTACAAGAAGACTGACACTTTCTACTGTCTATGTTTTGAACCATTCCTGTGACACTAGTTATAGATTCCGATGCCTCACTTCAGGTTTACTGTATCCCTCTGACCTTCTTATTGACGATGAAACACAGAAATTGCATCGGAATTAAATAGAAAATGCTCAATGCCGTCTTAAGTACAAGCAGACTGACTCTTCTTAGTGTCTATGCTTTGAACCACTCCTGTGACGCTAGTTACACATTCCGATGCTTCACTTCAGGTTTACTGTATCCCTTATACCTTGTTATTGACGATGAAACACAGAAATTGCATCGGAATTAAATACAAAAGGCACAATGCCACCTTAAGTACATGAAGACTGACTCTTCTTACTGACTATGTGTTGAACCATTCCTGTGACACTAGTTAGAGATTCCGATGCTTCACTTCAGGTTTACTGTATCCCTCTGACTTTCTTATTGACAATGAAACACAGTAATTGCATCGAATTAAATTGAAAAGGGCACAATGCCGGCTTATGTACAAGACGACTGACTCTTCTTACTGTCAATGCTTTGAACCATCCCTGTGACACTAGTTATAGGTTCAGATGCTCCACTTCCGGTTTACTGTATCCCTTGGACCTTCTTGTTGACGATGAAACACAGAAATTGCATCGGAATTAAATCCAAAAGACACAATGCCGACTTAAGTGCAAGAAGACCGACTCTTCTTACTGACTATGTTTGAACCACTCCTGTGACACTAGTTATAGATTCCGATGCTTCACTTCAGGATTACTGTATCCCTCAGACCTTCTTATTGACGATGAAACACAGAAATTGCATCGGAACTAAATACAAAAGGCACTATGCCAACTTAAGTACAAGAAGACTGACTCTTCCAACTGTCTATGCTTCGAACCATTCCTGTGACACTAGTTATAGATTCCGATGCTTCACTTCAGGTTTACTGTATCCCTCTGACCTTCTTTTTGACGATGAAGCACAGAAATTGCATCGGAATTAAATGGAAAAGCACAATGCCGACTTAAGTACAAGAAGACTGACTCTTCTTACTGACTATATCTTGATCCATTCCTGTGACACTAGTTATAGATTCCGATGCTTCACTTCAGGTTTACTGTATCCCTTGGACCATCTTATTGACGATGAAACACAGAAATTGAATCGGAATTACAGACAAAAGGCTCTATGCCACTTAAGTCCAAGAAACCTGACTCTTCTTACTGTCTATGTTTTGAACCATTCCTGTGACACTAGTTATAGATTCCGATGCTTCACTTCACGTTTACTGTATCTCTTGGACCTTCTTATTGACGATGAAACACAGAAATTGCATCAGAATTAAATACAAAAGGCACAATGCCGACTTAAGTACAAAAAGACTGACTCTTCTTACTGACTGTTTTCAAACATTCCTGTGACACTAGTTATACATTCTGATGCTTCACCTCAGGTTTACTGTATCCCTTGGACCTTCTTATTGACGATGAAACACAGAAATTGCATCGGAATTAAATAGAAATGGCACAATGCCGCCATAAGTACAAGAAGACTGATTCTTCCTACTATCTATGTTTTGAACCATTCCTGTGACTCTAGTTATAGATTCCGATGCTTCACTTCAGATTTACAGTATCCCTCTGACCTTCTTTTTGACGATGAAACACAGAAATTGCATCGGAAATAAATAGAAAAGGCACAATGCCGACTTAAGTACAAGTAGATTGACTCTTCCTGCTGTCTATGCTTTGAACCATTCCTGTGAAACTAGTTATAGATTCCGATGCTTAACCTCAGGTTAACTGTATCCCTCTGACCTTCTTTTTGACGACGAAACACAGAAATTGCATCGGAATTAATTAGAAAAGGCACAATGCTGCCTTAAGTACAAGAAGACTGACTCTTCTTACGGTCTATGTTTTGAACCATTGCTGTGACACTAGTTATAGATTCCGATGCTTCACTTCAGGTTTACTGTATCCCTTGGACCTTCTTATTGACGATGAAACACAGAAATTGTATCGGAATTAAATACAAAATGCACAATGCCGACTTAAGTACAAGAAGACTGACTCTTCTTACTGACTGTTTTGAACCATTTGTGTGACACTAGTTATAGATTCCGATGCTTCACTTCAGGTTTACTGCATCCCTCTGACCTTGTTATTGACGATGAAACACAGAAATTGCAACGGAAATAAATACAAAAGGCACAATGCCAACTTAAGTACAAGAAGACTGACTCTTCCTACTGTCTATGTTTTGAACGATTCCTGTGACATTAGTTATAGATTTCGATGCTCCACTTCAGGTTTACTGGATCCTTTTGGACATTCTTATTGACGATGAAACACAGAAATTGCATCGGAATTAAATAGAAAAAGTACAATGCCGCCTTAAGTACAAGAAGACTGACTCTTCCTACTATCTATGTTTTGAACCATTCCTGTGACTCTAGTTATAGATTCCGATGCTTCACTTCAGATTTACTGTATCCCTCTGACCTTCTTTTTGACGAAGAAACACAGAAATTGCATCGGATATAAATACAAAAGGAACAATGCCGACTTAAGTACAAGAAGACTGACTCTTCTTACTGACTATATCTTGATTCATTCCTGTGACACTAGTTATAGATTCCGATGCTTCACTTCAGGTTTACTGTATCCTTTTGACCTTCTTATTGACGATGAAACACAGAAATTGCATCGGAGTTAAATACAAAATGCACAATGCCAACTTAAGTAGAAGAAGATTGACTCTTCCTACTGTCTATGATTTGAACCATTCCTGTTAAACTAGTTATAGATTCCGATGCATCACTTCAGGTTTACTGTAACCCTCTGACCTTCTTGTTGACGATGAAACACAGATAGTGCATCGGAATTAAATACAAAAGGCACAATGATGACTTAAGTACAAGAAGACTGACTCTTCCTACTGTCTATGTTTTGAACCATTCCTGTCACACTAGTTATAGATTCCGATGCTTCACTTCAGGTTTACTGTATCCCTTGGATCTTCTTATTGACAATGAAACCCAGAAATTGCATCGGAATTAAATGGAAAAGGCACAATGCCGACTTAAGTACAAAAAGACTGAATCTTCCTACTATTTATGTTTTGAACCATTCCTGAGACACTAGTTATAGATTCCGATGCTTCACTTCAGGTTTACTGTATCCCTCTGACCTTCTTTTTCACGATGAAACACAGAATTTGCATCGGAATTAAATAGAAAAGGCACAATGCCGACTTAAGTACAGGAAGATTGACTCTTCCTACTGTCTACATTTGAACCATTACTTTGATACTAGTTATAGATTCCGATGCTTATCTTCATGTTTACTGTATCCCTCTGGTCTTCTTTTTGACGATGAATCACAGAAATTGCATCGGAATTAAAAAGAAAAGGCACAATGCTGCCTTAAGTACAAGAAGACTGACTCTTCTTACTGTCTATGATTTGAACCATTCCTGTGCCTCAAGTTATAGATTCCGATGCTTCACTTCAGGTTTACTGTATCCCTTGGACCGTGGAATTGACGATGAGACACAGAAATTGCATCGGAATTTAATACAAAATGCACAATGCCGACTTAAGTACAAGAAGTCTGTCTCTTCTTACTGACTGTTTTGAACCACTCCTGTGACACTAGTTATAGACTCCGATGCTTCACTTCAGGTTTCCTGTATCCCTCTAACCTTCTTATTGACGATGAAACACAGAAATTGCGTCGGAATTAGGTACGAAAGGCACAATGCCGACATAAGTACATGAAGACTGACTGTTCTTACTGTCTATGTTTTGAACCATTCCTGTGACACTAGTTATAGATTACGATGCTTCACTTCAGGTTTACTGTATCCCTCTGACCTTCTTATTGACGATGAATCACAGAAATTGCATCGGAATTAAATAGAAAAGGCACAATGCCGACCTTAGTACAAGAAGACTGACTCTTCCTACTGTCTATGTTGTGAACCATTCCTGTGACACTAGTTATAGATTCCGATGCTTCACTTCAGGTTTACTGTATCCCTTGGACCTTCGTATTGACGATGAAACTCAGAAATTGCATCGGATTTAAATAGAAGAGGCACAATGCCGACTTAAGTACAAGAAGACTAACTCTTCCTACTATCTATGTTTTGAACCAATCCTGTGACACTAGTTATAGATTCCGATGCTTCACCTCAGGTTCACTGTAACCCTCTGACCTTCTTACTGTCGATGAAACACAGAAATTGCATCGGAATTAAATAGAAAATGCACAATGCCGTCTTAAGTACAAGCAGACTGACTCTTCTTAGTGTCTCTGTTTTGAACCATTCCTGTGACGCTAGTTACACATTCCGATGCATCACTTCAGGTTTACTGTATCCCTTGGACCTTCTTATTGACGATGAAACACAGAAATTGCATCGGAATTAAATTCAAAAAGCACAATGCCGACTTAAGTACAAGAAGACTGACTCTTCTTACTGACTATGTGTTGAATCATTCCTGTGACACTAGTTAGAGATTCCGATGCATCACTTCAGGTTTACTGTATCCCTCTGACCTTCTTATTGACGATGAAACACAGTAATTGCATGGGAATTAAATTGAAAAGGGCACAATGCCGACTTAAGTACAAGAAGACTGACTCTTCCTACTGTCTATGTTTTGAACCATTCCTGTGACACTAGTTATAGATTCCGATTCTCCACTTCAGGTTTACTGTATCCCTTGGACCTTCTTGTTGACGATGAAACACAGAAATTGCGTCGGAATTAAATCCAAAAGGCACAATGCCAACTTAAGTACAAGAAGACTGACTCTTCTTACTGACTATGTTTTGAACCATTCCTGTGACACTAGTTATAGATTCCGAAGCTTCACTTCAAGTTTACAGTATCCCTCTGACCTTCTCATTGACGATGAAACACAGAAATTGCATCGGATATAAAAACAAAAGGCACAATGCGGACTTAAGTACTTATAGACTGAATCTTCCTACTGTCTATGTTTGAACCACTCCTGTGACACTAGGTATAGATTCCGATGCTTCATTTTAGGTTTACTGTATCCCTTGGACCTTCTTATTGACGATGAAACACAGGTAGTGTATCGGAATTAAATACAAATGGCACAATGCCAACATAAGTACAAGAAGACTGACTCTTCTTACTGACTATGTTTTGAACCATTCCTGTGACACTAGTTATAGATTCCGAAGCTTCACTTCAAGTTTACAGTATCCCTATGACCTTCTCATTGACGATGTTGTTGTTGTTGTGGTCTTCAGTTCTGAGACTGGTTTGATGCAGCTCTCCATGCCACTCTATCCTGTGCAAGCTTTTTCATCTCCCAGTACCTACTGCAACCTACATCCTTCTGAAGCTGCTTAGTGTATTCATCTCTTGGTCTCCCTCTACGATTTTTACCCTCCACGCTGCCCTCCAATACTAAATTGGTGATCCCTTGATGCCTCAGAACATGTCCTACCAACCGATCCCTTCTTCTGGTCAAGTTGTGCCACAAACTTCTCTTCTCCCCAATCCTATTCAATACTTCCTCATTAGTTATGTGATCTACCCACCTTACCTTCAGCATTCTTCTGTAGCACCACATTTCGAAAGCTTCTATTCTCTTCTTGTCCAAACTATTTATCGTCCATGTTTCACTTCCATACATGGCTACACTCCATACGAATACTTTCAGAAATGACTTCCTGACACTTAAATCTATACTGGATGTTAACAAATTTCTCTTCTTCAGAAACGCTTTCCTTGCCATTGCCAGCCTACATTTTATATCCTCTCTACTTCGACCGTCATCAGTTATTTTGCTCGCCAAATAGCAAAACTCCTTTACTACTTTAAGTGCCTCATTTCCTAATCTAATTCCCTCAGCATCACCCGACTTAATTAGACTACATTCCATTATCCTTGTTTTGCTTTTGTTGATGTTCATTTTATATCCTCCTTTCAAGACACTGTCCATTCCATTCAACTGCTCTTCCAAGTCCTTTGCTGTCTCTGACAAAATTACAATGTCATCGGCGAACCTCAAAGTTTTTATTTCTTCTCCATGAATTTTAATACCTACTCCGAATTTTTCTTTTGTTTCCTTTACTGCTTGCTCAATATACAGATTGAACAACATCGGGGAGAGGCTACAACCCTGTCTTACTCCCTTCCCAACCAGTGCTTCCCTTTCATGTCCCTCGACTCTTATAACTGCCATCTGGTTTCTGTACAAATTGTAAATAGCCTTTCGCTCCCTGTATTTTACCCCTGCCACCTTTAGAATTTGAAAGAGAGTATTCCAGTCAACATTGTCAAAAGCTTTCTCTAAGTCTACAAATGCTAGAAACGTAGGTTTGCCTTTCCTTAATCTTTCTTCTAAGATAAGTCGTAAGGTCAGTATTGCCTCACGTGTTCCAGTGTTTCTACGGAATCCAAACTGATCTTCCCCGAGGTTGGCTTCTACTAGTTTTTCCATTCGTCTGTAAAGAATTCGTGTTAGTATTTTGCAGCTGTGACTTATAAAGCTGATAGTTCGGTAATTTTCACATCTGTCAACACCTGCTTTCTTTGGGATTGGAATTATTATATTCTTCTTGAAGTCTGAGGGTATTTCGCCTGTTTCATACATCTTGCTCACCAGATGGTAGAGTTTTGTTAGGACTGGCTCTCCCACGGCCGTCAGTAGTTCCAATGGAATATTGTCTACTCCGGGAGCCTTGTTTCGACTCAGGTCTTTCAGTGCTCTGTCAAACTCTTCACGCAGTATCATATCTCCCATTTCATCTTCATCTACATCCTCTTCCATTTCCATAATATTTTCCTCAAGTACATCGCCCTTGTATAGACACTCTATATACTCCTTCCACCTTTCTGCTTTCCCTTTTTTGCTTAGAACTGGGTTTCCATCTGAGCTCTTGATATTCATACAAGTCGTTCTCTTATATCCAAAGGTCTCTTTAATTTTCCTGTAGGCGGTATCTATCTTACCCCTAGTGAGATAGGCCTCTACATCCTTACATTTGTCCTCTAGCCATCCCTGTTTAGCCATTTTGCACTTCCTGTCGATCTCATTTTTGAGACGTTTGTATTCCTTTTTGCCTGTTTCACTTACTGCATTTTTATATTTTCTCCTTTCATCAATTAAATTCAATATTTCTTCTGTTACCCAAGGATTTCTACTAGCCCTCGTCTTTTTACCTACTTGATCCTCTGCTGCCTTCACTACTTCATCCCTCAAAGCTACCCATTCTTCTTCTACTGTATTTATTTCCCCCATTCCTGTCAGTTGCTCCCTTATGCTCTCCCTGAATCTCTGTACAACCTCTGGTTCTTTTAGTTTATCCAGGTCCCATCTCCTTAAATTCCCACCTTTTTGCAGTTTCTTCAGTTTTAATCTACAGGTCATAACCAATAGATTGTGGTCAGAGTCCACATCTGCCCCTGGAAATGTCTTACAATTTAAAACCTGGTTCCTAAATCTCTGTCTTGCCATTATATAATCTATCTGATACCTTTTAGTATCGCCAGGGTTCTTCCATGTATACAACCTTCTTTCATGATTCTTAAACCAAGTGTTAGTTATGATTATGTTGTGCTCTGTGCAAAATTCGACCAGGCGGCTTCCTCTTTTATTTCTGTCCCCCAATCCATATTCACCTACTATGTTTCCTTCTCTCCCTTTTCCTACACTCGAATTCCAGTCACCCATGACTATTAAATTTTCGTCTCCCTTCACAATCTGAATAATTTCTTTTATTTCATCATACATTTCTTCAATTTCTTCGTCATCTGCAGAGCTAGTTGGCATATAAACTTGTACTACTGTAGTAGGCGTGGGCTTCGTATCTATCTTGGCCACAATAATGCGTTCACTATGCTGTTTGTAGTAGCTTACCCGCATTCCTATTTTCCTATTCATTATTAAACCTACTCCTGCATTACCCCTATTTGATTTTGTGTTTATAACCCTGTAGTCACCTGACCAGAAGTCTTGTTCCTCCTGCCACCGAACTTCACTAATTCCCCCTATGTCTAACTTCAACCTATCCATTTCCCTTTTTAAATTTTCTAACCTACCTGCCCGATTAAGGGATCTGACATTCCACGCTCCGATCCGTAGAACGCCAGTTTTCTTTCTCCTGATAACGACATCCTCTTGAGTAGTCCCCGCCCGGAGATCCGAATGGGGGACTATTTTACCTCCGGAATATTTTACCCAAGAGGACGCCATCATCATGTAATCATACAGTAAAGCTGCATGCCCTCGGGAAAAATTACGGCTGTAGTTTCCCCTTGCTTTCAGCCGTTCGCAGTACCAGCACAGCAAGGCCGTTTTGGTTATTGTTACAAGGCCAGATCAGTCAATCATCCAGACTGTTGCCCTTGCAACTACTGAAAAGGCTGCTGCCCCTCTTCAGGAACCACACGTTTGTCTGGCCTCTGAACAGATACCCCTTCGTTGTGGTTGCACCTACGGTACGGCTATCTGTATCGCTGAGGCACGCAAGCCTCCCCACCAACGGCAAGGTCCATGGTTCATGGGGGGGGGGGGGGGGGGTCATTGACGATGAAACACAGAAATTGCATCGGATATAAAAACAAAAGGCACAATGCGGGCTTAAGTACTTATAGACTGAATCTTCCTACTGTCTATGTTTGAACCACTCCTGTGACACTAGGTATAGATTCCGATGCTTCATTTCAGGTTTACTGTATCCCTCTGACCTTCTTTTTGACGATGAAACACAGAAATTGCATCGGAATTAAATAGAAAAGCACAATGGCGACTTAAGTGCAAGAAGACTGCCTCTTCTTCCTGACTATGCTTTGAACCATTCCTGTGACACTAGTTGTAGATTCCGATGCTTTACTTCAGGTTTACTCTATCCCTAGGACCTTCGTATTGACGATGAAACACAGAAATTGCATCGGAAGTAAATTCAAAAGGCACAATGCCGACTTAAGTACAAGAAAACTGACTCTTCCTACTGGCTATGTCTTGAACGATTCCTGTGACATTAGTTATGGATTCTGATGCTTCACTTCAGGTTTTGCTGATTCCTTTGGACCTTCTTATTGGCGACGAAACACAGAAATTGCATCGGAATTAAATAGAAAAGGCACAATGCCGACTAAAGTACAAGAAGACTGACTCTTCTTACTGACTATGTGTTGAACCATTCCTGTGACACTAGTTAGAGATTCCGATGCTTCACTTCAGGGTTACTGTACCCCTTAGACCTTCTTATTGACGATGAAACACAGAAATTGCATCGGAATTAAATACAAAATGCACAATGCCGACTTAAGTACAAGAAGTCTGACTCTTCTTACTGACTGCTTTGAACCATTCCTGTTATTGATTCCGATGCTTCACTTCAGATTTTCGGTATCCCTCTGACCTTCTTATTGACGATGAAACACAGAAATTGCATCGGAATTAAATACAAAAGGCACAATGCCAACTTAAGTACAAGAAGACTGACTCTTCTTACTGACTATGTGTTGAACCATTCCTGTGACACTAGTTAGAGATTCCGATGCTTCACTTCAGGGTTACTGTATCCCTCTGACCTACTTATTGTCGATGAAACACAGTAATTGCATCGTAATTAAATTGAAAAGGGCACAATGCCGACTTAAGTACAAGAAGACTGACTCTTCTTACTGTCAATGTTTTGAATCATTCCTGTGACACTAGTTATAGATTCAGATGCTCCACTTCAGGTTTACTGCATCCCTTGGACCTTCTTGTTGACGATGAAACACAGAAATTGCATCGGAATTAAATCCAAAAGGCACAATGCCGACTTAAGTACAAGAAGACCGACTCTTCTAACCGACTATGCTTTGAACCATTCCTGTGACACTAGTTATAGATTCCGATGCTTCACTTCAGGTTTACTGTATGCCTCTGACCTTCTTATTGACGATGAAACACAGAAATTGCATCGAATATAAATACAAAAGGGACAATGCCGACTTAAGTACATGTAGACTGAATCTTCCTACTGTCTATGTTTGAACCATTCCTGTGACATTAGTTATAGATTCCGATGCTTCATTTCAGGTTTACTGTATCCCTTGGACCTTGTTATTGACGAAGAAACACTGATAGTGCATCGGAATTAAATACAAAATGCACAATGCAAACTTAAGTACAAGAAGACTGACTCTTCCAACTGTCTATGTTTGAACCATTCCTGTGACACTAGTTATAGATTCCGATGCTTCACTTCAGGTTTACTGTATCCCTTGGACCTTCTTATTGACGATGAAACACAGAAATTGCATCGGAATTAAATACAAAAGGCACAATGCCGACTAAAGTACAAGAAGACTGACTCTTCTTACTGACTATGTTTTGAACCAATCCTGTGACACTAGTTATAGATTCCGATGCTTCACTTCAGGTTTAATCTATCCCTAGGACCTTCTTATTGACGATGAAACACAGAAATTGCAACGGAAATAAATACAAAAGGCACAATGCCGAATTAAGTACAAGAAGACTGACTCTTCCTACTGGCTATGTTTTGAACGATTCCTGTGACATTAGTTATAGATTCCGAAGCTTCACTTCAGGTTTACTGTATCCTTTGGACCATCTTATTGGCGACGCAAACAGAAATTGCATCGGAAATAATTAGAAGAGGCACAATGCCGACTTAAGTACAAGAAGACTGACTCTTCTTACTGTCTATGTTTTGAACCATTCCTTTGTCACTAGTTATAAATTCCGACGTTTCACTTCTGGTTTACTGTAACCCTAGGACCTTCTCATTGATGATGAAACTCAGAAAATGCATCGGAATTAAATACAAAAGGCACAGTAACGACTTAAGTACACGAAGACTGACTCTTCTTACTGACTGTTTTGAACCATTCCTGTGACACTAGTTATAGATTCCGATGCTTCACTTCAGGTTTCCTGTATCCCTCTGACCTTCTTATTGACTATGAAACACAGAAATTGCATCGGAATTAAATACAAAATGTACAATGCCGACTTAAGTACAAGAAGACAGACTCTTCTTACTGTCTATGATTTGAACCATTCCTGTGACACTAGTTATAGATTCCGATGCTTCACTTCAGGTTTACTGTATCCCTTGGACCTTCTTATTGACGATGAAACACAGAAATTGCATCGGAATTAAATAGAAAAGGCACAATGCCGTCTTAAGTACAAGCAGACTGACTCTTCTTAGTGTCTATGTTTTGAACCACTCCTGTGACGCTAGTTACACATTCCGATGCTTCATTTCAGGTTTAATGTTTCCCATATACCTTGTTATTCACGATGAAACACAGAAATTACATCGGAATTAAATACAAAAGGCACAATGCCAACTTAAGTACAAGAAGACTGACTCTTCTTACTGACTATGAGTTGAACCATCCCTGTGACACTAGTTAGAGATTCCGATGCTTCACTTCAGGGTTACTGTATCCCTCTGACCTACTTATTGACAATGAAACACAGTAATTGCATCGTAATTAAATTGAAAAGGGCACAATGAAGATTTAAGTACAAAAAGACTGACTCTTCTTACTGTCAATGTTTTGAATCATTCCTGTGACGCTAGTTATAGATTCTGATGCTGCACTTCAGGTTTACTGTATCCCTTGGACCTTCTTGTTGACGATGAAACACAGAAATTGCATCGGAATTAAATCCAAAAGGCACAATGCCGACTTAAGTGCAAGAAGACCGACTCTTCTTACTGACTATGTTTTGAACCATTCCTGTGACATTAGTTATAGATTCCGATACTTCACTTCAGGTTTACTGTATGCCTCTGACCTTCTTATTGACGATGAAACACAGAAATTGCATCGAGTATAAATACAAAAGGCACAATGCCGACTTAAGTACATGTAGACTGAATCTTGCTACTGTCAATGTTTGAACCATTCCTGTGACATTAGTTATAGATTCCGATGCTTCATTTCAGGTTTACTGTATCCCTTGGACCTTCTTATTGACGATGAAACACAGAAATTGCATCGAAATTACATACAAAATGCACAATGCCGACTAAAGTACAAGAAGGCTGACCCTTCTTACTGACTGCTTTGAACCATTCCTGTGACACTAGTTATAGATTCCGATGCTTCACTTCAGGTTTCCTGTATCCCTCTGACCTTCGTATTGACGATGAAACAAAGAAATTGCATCGGAATTAAATACAAAAGGCACAATGCCGACTTAAGTACAAGAAACTGACTCTTCTTACTGCCTATGTTTTGAACGATTCCTGTGACATTAGTTATAGATTTCGATGCTCCACTTCAGGTTTACTGTATCATTTTGGACCTTCTTATTGACGATGGAACACAGAAATTGCATCGGAATTAAATAGAAAAAGTACAATGCCGCCTTAAGTACAAGAAGACTGACTCTTCCTACTATCTATGTTTTGAACCATTCCTGTGACTCTAGTTATAGATTCCGATGCTTCACTTCAGATTTACTGTATCCCTCTGACCTTCTTTTTGACGATGAAACACAGAAATTGCGTCGGATATAAATACAAAAGGCACAATGCCGACTTAAGTACAAGAAGACTGACTCTTCTTACTGACTATATCTTGATTCATTCCTGTGACACTAGTTATAGATTCCGATGCTTCACTTCAGGTTTACTTTATCCCTTGGACCTTCTTATTGACGATGAAACACAGAAATTGTATCGGAATTAAATACAAAAAGCACAATGCCAACTTAAGTACAAGAAGACTGACTCTTCTTACTGACTGTTTTGAACCATTTGTGTGACACTAGTTATAGATTCCGATGCTTCACTTCAGGTTTACTGCATCCCTCTGACCTTGTTATTGACGATGAAACACAGAAATTGCAACGGAAATAAATACAAAAGGCACAATGAAAAACTTAAGTACAAGAAGACTGACTCTTCCTACTGTCTATGTTTTGAACGATTCCTGTGACATTAGTTATAGATTTCGATGCTCCACTTCAGGTTTACTGTATCCTTTGGACCATCTTATTGGCGACGAAATACAGAAATGGCATCGGAATTAATTAGAAAGGGCACAATGCCGACTTAAGTACAAGAAGACTGACTGTTCTTACTGACTGTTTTGAACCATTCCTGTGACACTAGTTATAGATTCCGATGCTTCACTTCAGGTTTACTGTATCCTTTTGACCTTCTTATTGACGATGAAACACAGAAATTGCATCGGAGTTAAATACAAAATGCACAATGACAACTTAAGTAGAAGAAGATTGACTCTTCCTACTGTCTATGATTTGAACCATTCCTGTTAAACTAGTTATAGATTCCGATGCTTCACTTCAGGTTTACTGTAACCCTCTGACCTTCTTATTGACGATGAAACACAGATAGTGCATCGGAATTAAATACAAAAGGCACAAAGATGACTTAAGTACAAGAAGACTGACTCTTCCCACTGTCTATGTTTTGAACCATTCCAGTCACACTAGTTATAGATTCCGATGCTTCACTTCAGGTTTACTGTATCCCTTGGATCTTCTTATTGACAATGAAACCCAGGAATTGCATCGGAATTAAATAGAAAAGGCACAATGCCGACTTAAGTACAAAAAGACTGAATCTTCCTACTATTTATGTTTTGAACCATTCCTGTGACACTAGTTAAAGATTCCGATGCTTCACTTCAGGTTTACTGTATCCCTCTGACCTTCTTTTTCACGATGAAACACAGAAATTGCATCGGAATTAAATAGAAAAGGCACAATGCCGACTTGAGTACAGGAAGATTGACTCTTCCTACTGTCTACATTTGAACAATTACTTTGATACTAGTTATAGATTCCGATGCTTATCTTCATGTTTACTGTATCCCTCTGGTCTTCTTTTTGACGATGAATCACAGAAATTGCATCGGAATTAAATAGAAAAGGCACAATGCTGCCTTAAGTACAAGAAGACTGACTCTTCTTACTGTCTATGTTTTGAACCATTCCTGTGCCTCAAGTTATAGATTCCGATGCTTCACTTCAGGTTTACTGTATCCCTTGGACCTTGGAATTGACGATGAGACACAGATATTGCATCGGAATTAAATACAAAATGCACAATGCCGACTTAAGTACAAGAAGTCTGTCTCTTCTTACTGACTGTTTTGAACCACTCCTGTGACACTAGTTATAGATTCCGATGCTTCACTTCAGGTTTCCTGTATCCCTCTAACCTTCTTATTTACGATGAAACACAGAAATTGCGTCGGAATTAGGTACGAAAGGCACAATGCCGACATAAGTACAAGAAGACTGACTCTTCTTACTGTCTATGTTTTGAACCATTCCTGTGACACTAGTTATAGATTCCGATGCTTCACTTCAGGTTTACTGTATCCCTCTGACCTTCTTATTGACGATGAATCACAGAAATTGCATCGGAGTTAAATAGAAAAGGCACAATGCCGACTTTAGTACAAGAAGACTGACTCTTCCTACTGCGTATGTTGTGATCCATTCCTGTGACACTAGTTTTAGATTCCGATGCTTCACTTCAGGTTTACTGTATCCCTTGGACCTTCTTATTGACGATGAAACTCAGAAATTGCATCGGATTTAAATAGAAGAGGCACAATGTCGACTTAAGTACAAGAAGACTAACTCTTCCAACTATCTATGCTTTGAACCATTCCTGTGACACTAGTTATAGATTCTGATGCTTCACCTCAGGTTCACTGTATCCCTCTGACCTTCTTATTGTCGATGAAACACAGAAATTGCATCGGAATGAAATAGAAAATGCACAATGCCGTCTTAAGTACAAGCAGACTGACTCTTCTTAGTGTCTCTGTTTTGAACCATTCCTGTGACGCTAGTTACACATTCCGATGCATCACTTCAGGTTTACTGTATCCCTTGGACCTTCTTATTGACGATGAAACACAGAAATCGCATCGGAATTAAATTCAAAAAGCCCAATGCCGACTTAAGTACAAGAAGGCTGACTCTTCTTACTGACTATGTGTTGAATCATTCCTGTGACACTAGTTAGAGATTCCGATGCATCACTTCTGGTTTACTGTATCCCTCTGACCTTCTTATTGACGATGAAACACAGTAATTGCATGGGAATTAAATTGAAAAGGGCACAATGCCGACTTAAGTACAAGAAGACTGACTCTTCCTACTGTCTATGTTTTGAACCATTCCTGTGACACTAGTTATAGATTCCGATTCTCCACTTCAGGTTTACTGTATCCCTTGGACCTTCTTGTTGACGATGAAACACAGAAATTGCATCGGAATTAAATCCAAAAGGCACAATGCCAAGTTAAGTACAAGGAGACTGACTCTTCTTACTGACTATGTTTTGAACCATTCCTGTGACACTAGTTATAGATTCCGAAGCTTCACTTCAAGTTTACAGTATCCCTCTGACCTTCTCATTGACGATGAAACACAGAAATTGCATCGGATATAAAAACAAAAGGCACAATGCGGACTTAAGTACTTATAGACTGAATCTTCCTACTGTCTATGTTTGAACCCCTCCTGTGACACTAGGTATAGATTCCGATGCTTCATTTCAGGTTTACTGTATCCCTTGGACCTTCGTATTGACGATGAAACACAGGTAGTGTATCGGAATTAAATGCAAATGGCACAATGCCAACATAAGTACAAGAAGACTGACTCTTCTTACTGACTATGTTTTGGACCATTCCTGTGACACTAGTTATAGATTCCGAAGCCTCACTTCAAGTTTACAGTATCCCTATGACCTTCTCATTGACGATGAAACACAGAAATTGCATCGGATATAAAAACAAAAGGCACAATGCGGACTTAAGTACTTATAGACTGAATCTTCCTACTGTCTATGTTTGAACCACTCCTGTGACACTAGGTATAGATTCCGATGCTTCATTTCAGGTTTACTGTATCCCTCTGACCTTCTTTTTGACGATGAAACACAGAAATTGCATCGGAATTAAATAGAAAAGCACAATGCCGACTTAAGTGCAAGAAGACTGCCTCTTCTTACTGACTATGTTTTGAACCATTCCTGTGACACTAGTTGTAGATTCCGATGCTTTACTTCAGGTTTACTCTATCCCTAGGACCTTCGTATTGACGATGAAACACAGAAATTGCATCGGAAGTAAATTCAAAAGGCACAATGCCGACTTAAGTACTAGAAAACTGACTCTTCCTACTGGCTATGTCTTGAACGACTCGTGTGACATTAGTTATGGATTCTGATGCTTCACTTCAGGTTTTGCTGATTCCTTTGAACCTTCTTATTGGCGACGAAACACAGAAATTGCATCGAAATTAAATAGAAAAGGCACAATGCCGACTAAAGTACAAGAAGACTGACTCTTCTTACTGACTATGTGTTGAACCATTCCTGTGACACTAGTTAGAGATTCCGATGCTTCACTTCAGGGTTACTGTATCCCTTAGACCTTCTTATTGACGATGAAACACAGAAATTGCATCGGAATTAAATACAAAATGCACAATGCCGACTTAAGTACAAGAAGTCTGACTCTTCTTACTGACTGCTTTGAACCATTCCTGTTATTGATTCCGATGCTTCACTTCAGATTTTCGGTATCCCTCTGACCTTCTTATTGACGATGAAACACAGAAATTGCATCGGAATTAAATACAAAAGGCACAGTGCCAACTTAAGTACAAGAAGACTGACTCTTCTTACTGACTATGTGTTGATCCATTCCTGTGACACTAGTTAGAGATTCCGATGCTTCACTTCAGGGTTACTGTATCCCCCTGACCTACTTATTGTCGATGAAACACAGTAATTGCATCGGAATTAAATTGAAAAGGGCACAATGCCGACTTAAGTACAAGAAGACTGACTCTTCTTACTGTCAATGTTTTGAATCATTCCTGTGACACTAGTTATAGATTCAGATGCTCCACTTCAGGTTTACTGTATCCCTTGGACCTTCTTGTTGGCGATGAAACACAGAAATTGCATCGGAATTAAATCCAAAAGGCACAATGCCGACTTAAGTACAAGAAGACCGACTCTTCTTACCGACTATGCTTTGAACCATTCCTGTGACACTAGTTATAGATTCCGATGCTTCACTTCAGGTTTACTGTATGCCTCTGACCTTCTTATTGACGATGAAACACAGAAATTGCATCGAATATAAATACAAAAGGGACAATGCCGACTTAAGTACATGTAGACTGAATCTTCCTACTGTCTATGTTTGAACCATTCCTGTGACATTAGTTATAGATTCCGATGCTTCATTTCAGGTTTACTGTATCCCTTGGACCTTCTTATTGACGATGAAACACAGAAATTGCATCGGAATAAAATACAAAAGGCACAATGCCGACTTAAGTACAGGAAGAGAGACTCATCGTACTGTCTATGTTGTGAACCTTTCCTGTGACACTAGTTATGGATTCCGATGCCTCACTTCAGGTTTGCTGTATCCCTCTGACTTTCTTATTGACGATGAAACACAGAAACTGCATCGGAATTAAATACAAAAGGCTCAATGCCGACTTAAGTACAAGAAGACTGACTCTTCCTACTGTCTATGTCTTGAACCATTCCTGTGCCACTAGTTATAGATTCCGATGCTTCACTTCAGGTTTGCTGTATCCCTTGGACCTTCTTATTGACGATGAAACACAGAAATTGCATCGGAATTTAATAGAAAAGGCACAATGCCGACTTAAGTACAAGAAGACTGACTCTTCCTACTATCTATGTTTTGAACCATTCCTGTGACACTAGTTATAGATTAAGATGCCTCACTTCAGTTTTACTGTATCCCTCTGACTTTCTTATTGACGATGAAACACAGAAATTGCATCAGAATTAAATAGAAAAGGCACAATGCCGTCTTAAGTACAAGCAGACTGACTCTTCTTAGTGTCTATGCTTTGAACCACTCCTGTGACGCTAGTTACTCTTTCCGATGCTTCATTTCAGGTTTAATGTATCCCTTATACCATGTTATTGACGATGAAACACAGAAAATACATCGGAATGAAATACAAAAGGCACAATGCCAACTTACGTACAAGAAGACTGACTCTTCTTACTGACTATGTGTTGAACCATTCCTGTGACACTAGTCAGAGATTCCGATGCTTCACTTCAGGGTTACTGTATCCCTCTGACCTACTTATTGACGGCGAAACACAGTAATTGCATCGTAATTAAATTGAAATGGGCACAATGCCGACTTAAGTACAAGAAGACTGACTCTTCTTACTGTCAATGCTTTGAATCATTCCTGTGACACTAGTTATAGATTCAGATGCTCCACTTCAGATTTCCTGTATCCCTTGGACATTCTTGTTGACGATGAAACACAGAAATTGCATCGGAATTAAATCCAAAAGGCACAATGCCGACTTAAGTACAAGAAGACCGACTCTTCTTACTGACTATGTTTTGAACCATTCCTGTGACAGTAGTTATGGATTCCGATGCTTCACTTCAGGTTTACTGTATGCCTCTGACCCTCCTATTGACGATGAAACACAGAAATTGCATCGAATATAAATCCGAAAGGCACAATGCCGACTTAAGTACATGTAGACTGAATCTTCCTACTGGCTATGTTTGAACCATTCCTGTGACATTAGTTATAGATTCCGATGCTACATTTCAGGTTTACTGAATCCCTTGGACCTTGTTATTGACGATGAAACACTGATAGTGCATCGGAATTAAATACAAAAGGCACAACGCCAACTTAAGTACAAGAAGACTGACTCTTGCTACTGTCTATGTTTGAACCATTCCTGTGACACTAGTTATAGATTCCGATGCTTCACTTCAGGTTTACTGTATCCCTTGGACCTTCTTATTGACGATGAAACACAGAAATTGCATCGGAATTAAATACAAAATGCACAATGCCGACTTATGTACAAGAAGTCTGACTCTTCTTACTGACTGCTTTGAACCATTCCTGTGACACTAGTTATAGATTCCGATGCTTCACTTCAGGTTTCCTGTGTCCCATGGACCTTCGTATTGACGATGAAACACAGAAATTGCATCGGAATTAAATACAAAAGTCACAATGCCGACTAAAGTACAAGAAGACTGACTCTTCTTACTGACTATGTTTTGAACCAATTCTGTGACACTAGTTATAGATTCCGATGCTTCACTTCAGGTTTAATCTATCCGTAGGACCATCTTATAGACGATGAAACACAGAAATTGCAACGGAAATAAATACAAAAGGCACAATGCCGTATTAAGTACAAGAAGACTGACTCTTCCTACTGGCTATGTTTTGAACGATTCCTGTGACATTAGTTATAGATTCCGAAGCTTCACTTCAGGTTCACTGTATCCTTTAGACCATCTTTTTGGCGACGCAAACAGAAATTGCATCGGAATTAATTAGAAAAGGCACAATGCCGACTTAAGTACAAGAAGACTGACTCTTCTTACTGTCTATGTTTTGAACAATTCCTTTGTCACTAGTTATAGATTCCGATGTTTCACTTCAGGTTTCCTGTATCCCTCTGACCTTCTTATTGACCATGAAACACAGAAATTACATCGGAATTAAATACAAAAGGCACAATGCCGACTTAAGTACAAGAAGACTGCTCTTCTTACTGTCTATGATTTGAACCATTCCTGTGACACTAGTTATAGATTCCGATGCTTCACTTCAGGTTTACTGTATCCCTTGGACCTTCTTATTGACGATGAAAAACAGAAATTGCATCGGAATTAAATAGAAAAGGCACAATGCCGACTCAAGTACAAGAAGACTTACCCTTCCTACTATCTATGTTTTGAACCATTCCTGTGACACTAGTTACAGATTCCGATGCCTCACTTCAGGTTTACTGTATCCCTCTGACTTCTTATTGACGATGAAACACAGAAATTGCATCGGAATTAAATAGAAAAGGCACAATGCAGTCTTAAGTACAAGCAGACTGACTTTTCTTAGTGTCTATGTTTTGAACCACTCCTGTGACGCTAGTTACACATTACGATGCTTCATTTCAGGTTTAATGTATCCCTTATACCTTGTTATTGACGATCAAACACAGAAATTGCAACGGAAATAAATACAAAAGGCACAATGCCGAATTAAGTACAAGAAGACTGACTCTTCCTACTGGCTATGTTTCGAACGATCCTGTGACATTAGTTATAGATTCCGAAGCTTCACTTCAGGTTTACTGTATCCTTTGGACCATCGTATTGGCGACGCAAACAGAAATTGCATCGGAATTAATAAGAAAAGGCACAATGCAGACTTAAGTACTAGAAGACTGACTCTTCTTACTGTCTATGTTTTGAACCATTCCTTTGTCACTAGTTATAGATTCCGATGTTTCACATCAGGTTTACTGTAACCCTAGGATCTTCTCATTGACGATGAAGCTCAGGAAATGCATCGGAATTAAATACAAAAGGCACAATTCCGACTTAAGTACACGAAGACTGACTCTTCTTACTGAATGTTTTGAACCATTCCTGTGACACTTGTTATAGATTCCGATGCTTCACTTCAGGTTTAATCTATCCCTAGGACCTTCTTATAGACGATGAAACACAGAAATTGCATCGGAATTAAATACAAAAGGCACTATGCCAACTTAAGTACAAGAAGACTGACTCTTCCTACTGTCTATGTTTTGAACCATTCCTGTGACACTACTTATAGATCCCGATGCTTCACTTCAGGTTTACTGTATTCCTATTACCTTCTTATTGACAATGAAACACAGGAATTGCATCGTAATTAAATTGAAAAGGGCACAATGCCGATTTAAGTACAAAAAGACTGACTCTTCTTACTGTCAATGTTTTGAATCATTCCTGTGACGCTAGTTATAGATTCTGATGCTGCACTTCAGGTTTACTGTATCCCTTGGACATTCTTGTTGACGATGAAACACAGAAATTGCATCGGAATTAAATCCAAAAGGCACAATGCCGACTTAAGTGCAAGAAGACCGACTCTTCTTACTGACTATGTTTTGAACCATTCCTGTGACACTAGTTATAGATTCCGATGCTTCACTTCAGGTTTACTGTATCCCTAGGACCTTCTTATTGACGATGAAACACAGAAATTGCATCGGAATTACATACAAAATACACAATGCCGACTAAAGTACAAGAAGGCTGACCCTTCTTACTGACTGCTTTGAACCATTCCTGTGACACTAGTTATAGATTCCGATGCTTCACTTCAGGTTTCTTGTATCCCTCTGACCTTCTTATTGACGATGAAACACAGAAATTGCATCGGAATTAAATACAAAAGGCACAATGCCGACTTAAGTACAAGAGACTGACTCTTCTTACTGTCTATGTTTTGAACGATTCCTGTGACATTGGTTATAGATTTCGATGCTCCACTTCAGGTTTACTGTATCCTTTTGGAACTTCTTATTGACGATGAAACACAGAAATTGCATCGGAATTAAATAGAAAAAGTACAACGCCGCCTTAAGTACAAGAAGACTGACTCTTCTTACTATCTATGTTTTGAACCATTCCTGTGACTCTAGTTATAGATTCCGATGCTTCACTTCAGATTTACTGTATCCCTCTGACCTTCTTTTTGACGATGAAACACAGAAATTGTATCGGAATTAAATACAAAAAGCAAAATGCCAACTTAAGTACAAGAAGACTGACTCTTCTTACTGACTGTTTTGAACCATTTGTGTGACACTAGTTATAGATTCCGATGCTTCACTTCAGGTTTACTGCATCCCTCTGACCTTGTAATTGACGATGAAACACAGAAATTGCAACGGAAATAAATACAAAAGGCACAATGAAAAACTTAAGTACAAGAAGACTGACTCTTCCTACTGTCTATGTTTTGAGCGATTCCTGTGACATTAGTTATAGATTTCGATGCTTCACTTCAGGTTCACTGTATCCTTTGGACCATCTTATTGGCGACGAAATACAGAAATTGCATCGGAATTAATTAGAAAGGGCACAATGCCGACTTAAGTACAAGAAGACTGACTGTTCTTACTGACTGTTTTGAACCATTCCTGTGACACTAGTTATAGATTCCGATGCTTCACTTCAGGTTTACTGTATTCTTTTGACCTTCTTATTGACGATGAAATACAGAAATTGCATCGGAGTTGAATACAAAATGCACAATGCCAACTTAAGTAGAAGAAGATTGACTCTTCCTACTGTCTATGATTTGAACCATTCCTGTTAAACTAGTTATAGATTCCGATGCTTCACTTCAGGTTTACTGTAACCCTCTGACCTTCTTATTGACGATGAAACACAGATAGTGCATCGGAATTAAATACAAAAGGCACAATGATGACTTAAGTACAAGAAGACTTACTCTTCCTACTGTCTATGTTTTGAACCATTCCTGTCACACTAGTTATAGATTCCGATGCATCACTTCAGGTTTACTGTATCCCTTGGATCTTCTTATTGACAATGAAACCCAGAAATTGCATCGGAATTAAATAGAAAAGGCACAATGCCGACTTAAGTACAAAAAGACTGAATCTTCCTAGTATTTATGTTTTGAACCATTCCTGTGACACTAGTTATAGATTCCGATGCTTCACTTCAGGTTTACTGTATCCCTCTGACCTTCTTTTTCACGATGAAGCACAGAAATTGCATCGGAATTAAATAGAAAAGGCACAATGCCGACTTAAGTACAGGAAGATTGACTCTTCCTACTGTCTACATTTGAACCATTACTTTGATATTAGTTATAGATTCCGATGCTTATCTTCATGTTTACTGTATCCCTCTGGTCTTCTTTTTGACGATGAATCACAGAAATTGCATCGGAATGAAATAGAAAAGGCACAATGCTGCCTTAAGTACAAGAAGACTGACTCTTCTTACTGTCTATGTTTTGAACCATTCCTGTGCCTCAAGTTATAGATTCCGATGCTTCACTTCAGGTTTACTGTATCCCTTGCACCTTGGAATTGACGATGAGACACAGAAATTGCATCGGAATTAAATACAAAATGCACAATGCCGACTTAAGTACAAGAAGTCTGTCTCTTCTTACTGACTGTTTTGAACCACTCCTGTGACACTAGTTATAGATTCCGATGTTTCACTTCAGGTTTCCTGTATCCCTCTAACCTTCTTATTGACGATGAAACACAGAAATTGCGTCGGAATTAGGTACGAAAGGCACAATGCCGACATAAGTACAAGAAGACTGACTCTTCTTACTGTCTATGTTTTGAACCATTCCTGTGACACTAGTTATAGATTCCGATGCTTCACTTCAGGTTTACTGTATCCCTCTGACCTTCTTATTGACGATGAATCACAGAAATTGCATCGGAATTAAATAGAAAAGGCACAATGCCGACTTTAGTACAAGAAGACTGACTCTTCCTACTGTCTATGTTGTGAACCATTCCTGTGACACTAGTTATAGATTCCGATGCTTCACTTCAGGTTTACTGTATCCCTTGGACCTTCTTATTGACGATGAAACTCAGAAATTGCATCGGATTTAAATAGAAGAGGCACAATGCCGACTTAAGTACAAGAAGACTAACTCTTAATACTATCTATGTTTTGAACCATTCCTGTGACACTAGTTATAGATTCCGATGCTTCACCTCAGGTTCACTGTATCCCTCTGACCGTCTTATTGTCGATGAAACACAGAAATTGCATCGGAATTAAATAGAAAATGCACAATGCCGTCTTAAGTACAAGCAGACTGACTCTTCTTAGTGTCTCTGTTTTGAACCATACCTGTGACGCTAGTTACACATTCCGATGCTTCACTACAGATTTACTGTATCCCTTGGACCTTCTTATTGACGATGAAACACAGAAATCGCATCGGAATTAAATTCAAAAAGCACAATGCCGACTTAAGTACAAGAAGGCTGACTCTTCTTACTGACTATGTGTTGAATCATTCCTGTGACACTAGTTAGAGATTCCGATGCATCACTTCAGGTTTACTGTATCCCTCTGACCTTCTTATTGACGATGAAACACAGTAATTGCATGGGAATTAAATTGAAAACGGCACAATGCCGACTTAAGTACAAGAAGACTCACTCTTCCTACTGTCTATGTTTTGAACCATTCCTGTGATACTAGTTATAGATTCAGATTCTCCACTTCAGGTTTACTGTATCCCTTGGACCTTCTTGTTGACGATGAAGCACAGAAATTGCATCGGAATTAAATCCAAAAGGCACAATGCCAAGTTAAGTACAAGGAGACTGACTCTTCTTACTGACTACGTTTTGAACCATTCCTGTGACACTAGTTATAGATTCCGAAGCTTCACTTCAAGTTTACAGTATCCCTCTGACCTTCTCATTGACGATGAAACACAGAAATTGCATCGGATATAAAAACAAAAGGCACAATGCGGACTTAAGTACTTATAGACTGAATCTTCCTACTGTCTATGTTTGAACCACTCCTGTGACACTAGGTATAGATTCCGATGCTTCATTTCAGGTTTACTGTATCCCTTGGACCTTCTTATTGACGATGAAACACAGGTAGTGTATCGGAATTAAATACAAATGGCACAATGCCAACATAAGTACAAGAAGACTGACTCTTCTTACTGACTATGTTTTGGACCATTCCTGTGACACTAGTTATAGATTCCGAAGCTTCACTTCAAGTTTACAGTATCCCTATGTCCTTCTCACTGACGATGAAACACAGAAATTGCATCGGATATAAAAACAAAAGGCACAATGCGGACTTAAGTACTTATAGACTGAATCTTCCTACTGTCTATGTTTGAACCACTCCTGTGACACTAGGTATAGATTCCGATGCTTCATTTCAGGTTTACTGTATCCCTCTGACCTTCTTTTTGACGATGAAACACAGAAATTGCATCGGAATTAAATAGAAAAGCACAATGCCGACTTAAGTGCAAGAAGACTGCCTCTTCTTACTGACTATGTTTTGAACCATTCCTGTGACACTAGTTGTAGATTCCGATGCTTTACTTCAGGTTTACTCTATCCCTAGGACCTTCGTATTGACGATGAAACACAGAAATTGCATCGGAAGTAAATTCAAAAGGCACAATGCCGACTTAAGTACTAGAAAACTGACTCTTCCTACTGGCTATGTCTTGAACGACTCGTGTGACATTAGTTATGGATTCTGATGCTTCACTTCAGGTTTTGCTGATTCCTTTGAACCTTCTTATTGGCGACGAAACACAGAAATTGCATCGGAATTAAATAGAAAAGGCACAATGCCGACTAAAGTACAAGAAGACTGACTCTTCTTACTGACTATGTGTTGAACCATTCCTGTGACACTAGTTAGAGATTCCGATGCTTTACTTCAGGGTTACTGTATCCCTTAGACCTTCTTATTGACGATGAAACACAGAAATTGCATCGGAATTAAATACAAAATGCACAATGCCGACTTAAGTACAAGAAGTCTGACTCTTCTTACTGACTGCTTTGAACCATTCCTGTTATTGATTCCGATGCTTCACTTCAGATTTTCGGTATCCCTCTGACCTTCTTGGTGACGATGAAACACAGAAATTGCATCGGAATTAAATACAAAAGGTACAATGCCGACTTAAGTACAAGAAGACAGACTCTTCTTACTGTCTATGATTTGAACCATTCCTGTGACACTAGTTATAGATTCCGAAGCTTCACTTCAGGTTTACTGTATCCCTTGGACCTTCTTATTGACGATGAAACACAGAAATTGCATCGGAATTAAATAGAAAAGGCACAATGCCGTCTTAAGTACAAGCAGACTGATTCTTCTTAGTGTCTATGTTTTGAACCACTCCTGTGACGCTAGTTACACATTCCGATGCTTCATTTCAGGTTTAATGTATCCCATATACCTTGTTATTCACGATGAAACACAGAAATTACATCGGAATTAAATACAAAAGGCACAATGCCAACTTAAGTACAAGAAGACTGACTCTTCTTACTGACTATGAGTTGAACCATTCCTGTGACACTAGTTAGAGATTCCGATGCTTCACTTCAGGGTTACTGTATCCCTCTGACCTACTTATTGACAATGAAACACAGTAATTGCATCGTAATTAAATTGAAAAGGGCACAATGCCGATTTAAGTACAAAAAGACTGACTCTTCTTACTGTCAATGTTTTGAATCATTCCTGTGACGCTAGTTATAGATTCTGATGCTGCACTTCAGGTTTACTGTATCCCTTGGACCTTCTTGTTGACGATGAAACACAGAAATTGCATCGGAATTAAATCCAAAAGGCACAATGCCGACTTAAGTGCAAGAAGAACGACTCTTCTTACTGACTATGTTTTGAACCATTCCTGTGACACTAGTTATAGATTCCGATACTTCACTTCAGGTTTACTGTATGCCTCTGACCTTCTTATTGACGTTGAAACACAGAAATTGCATCGAGTATAAAAACAAAAGGCACAATGCCGACTTAAGTACATGTAGACTGAATCTTCCTACTGTCAATGTTTGAACCACTCCTGTGACATTAGTTATAGATTCCGATGCTTCACTTCAGGTTTCCTGTATCCCTCTGACCTCCGTATTGACGATGAAACACAGAAATTGCATCGGAATTAAATACAAAAGGCACAATGCCGACTTAAGTACAAGAAACTGACTCTTCTTACTGTCTATGATTTGAACCATTCCTGTGACACTAGTTATAGTTTCCGATGCTTCACTTCAGGTTTACTGTATCCCTTGGACCTTCATATTGACGATGAAACACAGAAATTGCATCGGAATTAAATAGAAAAGGCACAATGCCGACTTAAGTACAAGAAGACTGACTCTTCCTACTATCTATGTTTGAACCATTCCTGTGACACTAGTTATAGATTCCGATGCTTCACCTCAGGTTCACTGTATCCCTCTTACCTTCTTATTGACGATGAAACACAGATATTGCATCGGAATTAAATAGAAAATGCACAATGCCGACTTAAGTACAAGCAGACTGACTCTTCTTAGTGTCTCTGTCTTGAACCATTCCTGTAGCGCTAGTTACAGATTCCGATGTATCACTTCAGGTTTACTGTATCCCTTGGACCTTCTAATTGACGATGAAATACAGAAATTGCATCGTAATAAAATAAAAAAGGCACAATGCCGACTTAAGTACAGGAAGAGAGACTCATCGTACTGTCTATGTTGTGAACCTTTCCTGTGACACTAGTTATAGATTAAGATGCCTCACTTCAGTTTTACTGTATCCCTCTGACTTTCTTATTGACGATGAAACACAGAAATTGCATCAGAATTAAATAGAAAAGGCACAATGCCGTCTTAAGTACAAGCAGACTGACTCTTCTTAGTGTCTATGTTTTGAACCACTCCTGTGACGCTAGTTACTCTTTCCGATGCTTCATTTCATGTTTAATGTATCCCTTATACCTTGTTATTGACGATGAAACACAGAAATTACATCGGAATGAAATACAAAAGGCACAATGCCAACTTACGTACAAGAAGACTGACTCTTCTTACTGACTATGTGTTGAACCATTCCTGTGACACTAGTCAGAGATTCCGATGCTTCACTTCAGGGTTACTGTATCCCTCTGACCTACTTATTGACGGTGAAACAAAGTAATTGCATCGTAATTAAATTGAAATGGGCACAATGCCGACTTAAGTACAAGAAGACTGACTCTTCTTACTGTCAATGCTTTGAATCATTCCTGTGACACTAGTTATAGTTTCAGATGCTCCACTTCAGATTTCCTGTATCCCTTGGACCTTCTTGTTGACGATGAAACACAGAAATTGCATCGGAATTAAATCCAAAAGGCACAATGCCGACTTAAGTACAAGAAGACCGACTCTTCTTACTGACTATGTTTTGAACCATTCCTGTGACAGTAGTTATGGATTCCGATGCTTCACTTCAGGTTTACTGTATGCCTCTGACCCTCTTATTGACGATGAAACACAGAAATTGCATCGAATATAAATCCGAATGGCACAATGCCGACTTAAGTACATGTAGACTGAATCTTCCTACTGTCTATGTTTGAACCATTCCTGTGACATTAGTTATAGATTCCGATGCTACATTTCAGGTTTACTGAATCCCTTGGACCTTGTTATTGACGATGAAACACTGATAGTGCATCGGAATTAATTACAAAAGGCACAACGCCAACTTATGTACAAGAAGACTGACTCTTGCTACTGTCTATGTTTGAACCATTCCTGTGACACTAGTTATAGATTCCGATGCTTCACTTCAGGTTTAGTGTATCCCTTGGACCTTCTTATTGACGATGAAACACAGAAATTGCATCGGAATTAAATACAAAATGCACAATGCCGACTTATGTACAAGAAGTCTGACTCTTCTTACTGACTGCTTTGAACCATTCCTGTGACACTAGGTATAGATTCCGATGCTTCACTTCAGGTTTCCTGTGTCCCATGGACCTTCGTATTGACGATGAAACACAGAAATTGCATCGGAATTAAATACAAAAGTCACAATGCCGACTAAAGTACAAGAAGACTGACTCTTCTTACTGACTATGTTTTGAACCAATCCTGTGACACTAGTTATAGATTCCGATGCTCCACTTCACGTTTAATCTATCCCTAGGACCATCTTATAGACGATGAAACACAGAAATTGCAACGGAAATAAATACAAAAGGCACAATGCCGAATTAAGTACAAGAAGACTGACTCTTCCTACTGGCTATGTTTTGAACGATTCCTGTGACATTAGTTATAGATTCCGAAGCTTCACTTCAGGTTCACTGTATCCTTTGGACCATCTTTTTGGCGACGCAAACAGAAATTGCATCGGAATTAATTAGAAAAGGCACAATGCCGACTTAAGTACAAGAAGACTGACTCTTCTTACTGTCTATGTTTTGACCATTCCTTTGTCACTAGTTATAGATTCCGATGTTTCACTTCAGGTTTCCTGTATCCCTCTGACCTTCTTATTGACCATGAAACACAGAAATTGCATCGGAATTAAATACAAAAGGCACAATGCCGACTTAAGTACAAGAAGACTGACTCTTCTTACTGTGTATGATTTGAACCATTCCTGTGACACTAGTTATAGATTCCGATGCTTCACTTCAGGTTTACTGTATCCCTTGGACCTTCTTATTGACGATGAAACACAGAAATTGCATCGGAATTAAATAGAAAAGGCACAATGCCGACTCAAGTACAAGAAGACTGACTCTTCCTACTATCTATGTTTTGAACCATTCCTGTGACACTAGTTATAGATTCCGATGCCTCACTTCAGGTTTACTGTATCCCTCTGACTTCTTATTGACGATGAAACACAGAAATTGCATCGGAATTAAATAGAAAAGGCACAATGCCGTCTTAAGTACAAGCAGACTGACTTTTCTTAGTGTCTATGTTTTGAACCACTCCTGTGACGCTAGTTACACATTCCGATGCTTCATTTCAGGTTTAATGTATCCCTTATACCTTGTTATTGACGATAAAACACAGAAATTACATCGGAATTAAATCCAAAAGGCACAATGCCAACTTAAGTACAAGAAGACTGACTCTTCTTACTGACTATGTGTTGAACCATTCCTGTGACACTAGTTAGAGATTCCGATGCTTCACTTCAGGGTTACTGTATCCCTTAGACCTTCTTATTGACGATGAAACACAGAAATTGCATCGGAATTAAATACAAAAGGTACAATGCCGACTTAAGTACAAGAAGACAGACTCTTCTTACTGTCTATGACTTGATCCATTCCTGTGACACTAGTTATAGATTCCGAAGCTTCACTTCAGGTTTACTGTATCCCTTGGACCTTCTTATTGACGATAAAACACAGAAATTGCATCGGAATTAAATAGAAAAGGCACAATGCCGTCTTAAGTACAAGCAGACTGACTCTTCTTAGTGTCTATGTTTTGAACCACTCCTGTGACGCTAGTTACACATTCCGATGCTTCATTTCAGGTTTAATGTATCCCATATACCTTGTTATTCACGATGAAACACAGAAATTACATCGGAATTAAATTCAAAAGGCACAATGCCGACTTAAGTGCAAGAAGACCGACTCTTCTTACTGACTATGTTTTGAACCATTCCTGTGACACTAGTTATAGATTCCGATACTTCACTTCAGGTTTACTGTATGCCTCTGACCTTCTTATTGACGTTGAAACACAGAAATTGCATCGAGTATAAATACAAAAGGCACAATGCCGACTTAAGTACATGTAGACTGAATCTTCCTACTGTCAATGTTTGAACCACTCCTGTGACATTAGTTATAGATTCCGATGCTTCATTTCAGGTTTACTGTATCCCTTGGACCTTGTTATTGACGATGAAACACTGATAGTGCATCGGAATTAAATACAAAAGACACAATGCAAACTTAAGTACAAGAAGACTTACTCTTCCTACTGTCTATGTTTGAACCATTCCTGTGACACTAGTTATAGATTCCGATGCTTCACTTCAGGTTTCCTGTATCCCTCTGACCTCCTTATTGACGATGAAACACAGAAATTGCATCGGAATTAAATACAAAAGGCACAATGCCGACTTAAGTACAAGAAACTGACTCTTCTTACTGTCTATGATTTGAACCATTCCTGTGACACTAGTTATAGATTCCGATGCTTCACTTCAGGTTTACTGTATCCCTTGGACCTTCTTATTGACGATGAAACACAGAAATTGCATCGGAATAAAATACAAAAGCACAATGCCGACTTAAGTACAGGAAGAGAGACTCATCGTACTGTCTATGTTGTGAACCTTTCCTGTGACACTAGTTATGGATTCCGATGCCTCATTTCAGGTTTGCTGTATCCCTCTGACTTTCTTATTGACGATGAAACACAGAAACTGCATCGGAATTAAATACAAAAGGCTCAATGCCGACTTAAGTACAAGAAGACTGACTCTTCCTACTGTCTATGTCTTGAACCATTCCTGTGACACTAGTTATAGATTCCGATGCTTCACTTCAGGTTTGCTGTATCCCTTGGACCTTCTTATTGACGATGAAACACAGAAATTGCATCGGAATTTAATAGAAAAGGCACAATGCCGTCTTAAGTACAAGCAGACTGACTCTTCTTAGTGTCTATGTTTTGAACCACTCCTGTGACGCTAGTTACTCTTTCCCATGCTTCATTTCAGGTTTAATGTATCCCTTACACCTTGTTATTGACGATGAAACACAGAAATTACATCGGAATGAAATACAAAAGGCACAATGCCAAATTACGTACAAGAAGACTGACTCTTCTTACTGACTATGTGTTGAACCATTCCTGTGACACTAGTCAGAGATTCCGATGCTTCACTTCAGGGTTACTGTATCACTCTGACCTACTTATTGACGGTGAAACAAAGTAATTGCATCGTAATTAAATTGAAATGGGCACAATGCCGACTTAAGTACAAGAAGACTGACTCTTCTTACTGTCAATGCTTTGAATCATTCCTGTGACACTAGTTATAGATTCAGATGCTCCACTTCAGATTTCCTGTATCCCTTGGACCTTCTTGTTGACGATGAAACACAGAAATTGCATCGGAATTAAATCCAAAAGGCACAATGCCGAATTAAGTACAAGAAGACCGACTCTTCTTACTGACTATGTTTTAAACCATTCCTGTGACAGTAGTTATGGATTCCGATGCTTCACTTCAGGTTTACTGTATGCCTCTGACCCTCTTATTGACGATGAAACACAGAAATTGCATCGAATATAAATCCGAAAGGCACAATGCCGACTTAAGTACATGTAGACTGAATCTTCCTACTGTCTATGTTTGAACCATTCCTGTGACATTAGTTATAGATTCCGATGCTACATTTCAGGTTTACTGAATCCCTTGGACCTTGTTATTGACGATGAAACACTGATAGTGAATCGGAATTAAATACAAAAGGCACAACGCCAACTTAAGTACAAGAAGACTGACTCTTGTTACTGTCTATGTTTGAACCATTCCTGTGACACTAGTTATAGATTCCGATGCTTCACTTCAGGTTTACTGTATCCCTTGGACCTTCTTATTGACGATGAAACACAGAAATTGCATCGGAATTAAATACAAAATGCACAATGCCGACTTATGTACAAGAAGTCTGACTCTTCTTACTGACTGCTTTGAACCATTCCTGTGACACTAGTTATAGATTCCGATGCTTCACTTCAGGTTTCCTGTGTCCC
The DNA here is from genome assembly GCF_021461385.2 of Schistocerca piceifrons. Classification (NCBI taxonomy): domain Eukaryota; kingdom Metazoa; phylum Arthropoda; class Insecta; order Orthoptera; family Acrididae; genus Schistocerca; species Schistocerca piceifrons. The sequence continues at coordinate 850,446,432 of NC_060141.1, read as the reverse complement.
ATGGACCTTCGTATTGACGATGAAACACAGAAATTGCATCGGAATTAAATAGAAAAGGCACAATGCCGACTTAAGTACAAGAAGACTGACTCTTCCTACTATCTATGTTTGAACCATTCCTGTGACACTAGTTGTAGATTCCGATGCTTTACTTCAGGTTTACTCTATCCCTAGGACCTTCGTATTGACGATGAAACACAGAAATTGCATCGGAAGTAAATTCAAAAGGCACAATGCCGACTTAAGTACTAGAAAACTGACTCTTCCTACTGGCTATGTCTTGAACGATGCGTGTGACATTAGTTATGGATTCTGATGCTTCACTTCAGGTTTTGCTGATTCCTTTGAACCTTCTTATTGGCGACGAAACACAGAAATTGCATCGGAATTAAATAGAAAAGGCACAATGCCGACTAAAGTGCAAGAAGACTGACTCTTCTTACTGACTATGTGTTGAACCATTCCTGTGACACTAGTTAGAGATTCCGATGCTTCACTTCAGGGTTACTGTATCCCTTAGACCTTCTTATTGACGATGAAACACAGAAATTGCATCGGAATTAAATACAAAATGCACAATGCCGACTTATGTACAAGAAGTCTGACTCTTCATACTGACTGCTTTGAACCATTCCTGTGACACTAGTTATAGATTCCGATGCTTCACTTCAGGTTTCCTGTGTCCCATGGACCTTCGTATTGACGATGAAACACAGAAATTGCATCGGAACTAAATAGAAAAGGCACAATGCCGACTTAAGTACAAGAAGACTGACTCTTCCTACTATCTATGTTTGAACCATTCCTGTGACACTAGTTGTAGATTCCGATGCTTTACTTCAGGTTTACTCTATCCCTAGGACCTTCGTATTGACGATGAAACACAGAAATTGCATCGGAAGTAAATTCAAAAGGCACAATGCCGACTTAAGTACTAGAAAACTGACTCTTCCTACTGGCTATGTCTTGAACGATTCGTGTGACATTAGTTATGGATTCTGATGCTTCACTTCAGGTTTTGCTGATTCCTTTGAACCTTCTTATTGGCGACGAAACACAGAAATTGCATCGGAATTAAATAGATAAAGCACAATGCCGACTAAAGTACAAGAAGACTGACTCTTCTTACTGACTATGTGTTGAACCATTCCTGTGACACTAGTTAGAGATTCCGATGCTTCACTTCAGGGTTACTGTATCCCTTAGACCTTCTTATTGACGATGAAACACAGAAATTGCATCGAAATTAAATACAAAATGCACAATGCCGACTTAAGTACAAGAAGTCTGACTCTTCTTACTGACTGCTTTGAACCATTCCTGTTATTGATTCCGATGCTTCACTTCAGATTTTCGGTATCCCTCTGACCTTCTTATTGACGATGAAACACAGAAATTGCATCGGAATTAAATACAAAAGGTACAATGCCGACTTAAGTACAAGAAGACAGACTCTTCTTACTGTCTATGATTTGAACCATTCCTGTGACACTAGTTATAGATTCCGAAGCTTCACTTCAGGTTTACTGTATCCCTTGGACCTTCTTATTGACGATGAAACACAGAAATTGCATCGGAATTAAATAGAAAAGGCACAATGCCGTCTTAAGTACAAGCAGACTGACTCTTCTTAGGGTCTATGTTTTGAACCACTCCTGTGACGCTAGTTACACATTCCGATGCTTCATTTCAGGTTTAATGTAACCCATATACCTTGTTATTCACGATGAAACACAGAAATTACATCGGAATTAAATACAAAAGGCACAATGCCAACTTAAGTACAAGAAGACTGACTCTTCTTACTGACTATGAGTTGAACCATTCCTGTGACACTAGTTAGAGATTCCGATGCTTCACTTCAGGGTTACTGTATCCCTCTGACCTACTTATTGACAATGAAACACAGTAATTGCATCGTAATTAAATTGAAAAGGGCACAATGCCGATTTAAGTACAAAAAGACTGACTCTTCTTTCTGTCAGTGTTTTGAATCATTCCTGTGACGCTAGTTATAGATTCTGATGCTGCACTTCAGGTTTACTGTATCCCTTGGACCTTCTTGTTGACGATGAAACACAGAAATTGCATCGGAATTAAATCCAAAAGGCACAATGCCGACTTAAGTGCAAGAAGACCGACTCTTCTTACTGACTATGTTTTGAACCATTCCTGTGACACTAGTTATAGATTTCGATACTTCACTTCAGGTTTACTGTATGCCTCTGACCTTCTTATTGACGTTGAAACACAGAAATTGCATCGAGTATAAAAACAAAAGGCACAATGCCGACTTAAGTACATGTAGACTGAATCTTCCTACTGTCAATGTTTGAACAACTCCTGTGACATTAGTTATAGATTCCGATGCTTCATTTCAGGTTTACTGTATCCCTTGGACCTTGTTATTGACGATGAAACACTGATAGTGCATCGGAATTAAATACAAAAGGCACAATGCAAACTTAAGTACAAGAAGACTTACTCTTCCTACTGTCTATGTTTGAACCATTCCTGTGACACTAGTTATAGATTCCGATGCTTCACTTCAGGTTTCCTGTATCCCTCTGACCTCCTTATTGACGATGAAACACAGAAATTGCATCGGAATTAAATACAAAAGGCACAATGCCGACTTAAGTACAAGAAACTGACTCTTCTTACTGTCTATGATTTGAACCATTCCTGTGACACTAGTTGTAGATTCCGATGCTTCACTTCAGGTTTACTGTATCCCTTGGACCTTCATATTGACGATGAAACACAGAAATTGCATCGGAATTAAATAGAAAAGGCACAATGCCGACTTAAGTACAAGAAGACTGACTCTTCCTACTATCTATGTTTGAACCATTCCTGTGACACTAGTTATAGATTCCGATGCTTCACCTCAGGTTCACTGTATCCCTCTTACCTTCTTATTGACGATGAAACACAGATATTGCATCGGAATTAAATAGAAAATGCACAATGCCGACTTAAGTACAAGCAGACTGACTCTTCTTAGTGTCTCTGTCTTGAACCATTCCTGTAGCGCTAGTTACAGATTCCGATGTATCACTTCAGGTTTACTGTATCCCTTGGACCTTCTAATTGACGATGAAACACAGAAATTGCATCGGAATAAAATACAAAAGGCACTATGCCGACTTAAGTACAGGAAGAGAGACTCATCGTACTGTCTATGTTGTGAACCTTTCCTGTGACACTAGTTATGGATTCCGATGCCTCACTTCAGGTTTGCTGTATCCCTCTTACTTTCTTATTGACGATGAAACACAGAAACTGCATCGGAATTAAATACAAAAGGCTCAATGCCGACTTAAGTACAAGAAGACTGACTCTTCCTACCGTCTATGTCTTGAACCATTCCTGTGACACTAGTCATAGATTCCGATGCTTCACTTCAGGTTTGCTGTATCCCTTGGACCTACTTATTGACGATGAAACACAGAAATTGCATCGGAATTTAATAGAAAAGGCACAATGCCGACTTAAGTACAAGAAGACTGACTCTTCCTACTATCTATGTTTTGAACCATTCCTGTGACACTAGTTATAGATTAAGATGCCTCACTTCAGTTTTACTGTATCCCTCTGACTTTCTTATTGACGATGAAACACAGAAATTGCATCAGAATTAAATAGAAAAGGCACAATGCCGTCTTAAGTACAAGCAGACTGACTCTTCTTAGTGTCTATGTTTTGAACCACTCCTATGACGCTAGTTACTCTTTCCGATGCTTCATTTCAGGTTTAATGTAACCCTTATACCTTGTTATTGACGATGAAACACAGAAATTACATCGGAATGAAATACAAAAGGCACAATGCCAACTTACGTACAAGAAGACTGACTCTTCTTACTGACTATGTGTTGAACCATTCCTGTGACACTAGTCAGAGATTCCGATGCTTCACTTCAGGGTTACTGTATCCCTCTGACCTACTTATTGACGGTGAAACAAAGTAATTGCATCGTAATTAAATTGAAATGGGCACAATGCCGACTTAAGTACAAGAAGACTGACTCTTCTTACTGTCAATGCTTTGAATCATTCCTGTGACACTAGTTATAGATTCAGATGCTCCACTTCAGATTTCCTGTATCCCTTGGACCTTCTTGTTGACGATGAAACACAGAAATTGCATCGGAATTAAATACAAAATGCACAATGCCGACTTATGTACAAGAAGTCTGACTCTTCTTACTGACTGCTTTGAACCATTCCTGTGACACTAGGTATAGATTCCGGTGCTTCACTTCAGGTTTCCTGTGTCCCATGGACCTTCGTATTGACGATGAAACACAGAAATTGCATCGGAATTAAATACAAAAGTCACAATGCCGACTAAAGTACAAGAAGACTGACTCTTCTTACTGACTATGTTTTGAACCAATCCTGTGACACTAGTTATAGATTCCGATGCTTCACTTCAGGTTTAATCTATCCCTAGGACCATCTTATAGACGATGAAACACAGAAATTGCAACGGAAATAAATACAAAAGGCACAATGCCGAATTAAGTACAAGAAGACTGACTCTTCCTACTGGCTATGTTTTGAACGATTCCTGTGACATTAGTTATAGATTCCGAAGCTTCACTTCAGGTTCACTGTATCCTTTGGACCATCTTTTTGGCGACGCAAACAGAAATTGCATCGGAATTAATTAGAAAAGGCACAATGCCGACTTAAGTACAAGAAGACTGACTCTTCTTACTGTCTATGTTTTGACCATTCCTTTGTCACTAGTTATAGATTCCGCTGTTTCACTTCAGGTTTCGTGTATCCCTCTGACCTTCTTATTGACCATGAAACACAGAAATTGCATCGGAATTAAATACAAAAGGCACAATGCCGACTTAAGTACAAGAAGACTGACTCTTCTTACTGTGTATGATTTGAACCATTCCTGTGACACTAGTTATAGATTCCGATGCCTCACTTCAGGTTTACTGTATCCCTCTGACTTCTTATTGACGATGAAACACAGAAATTGCATCGGAATTAAATAGAAAAGGCACAATGCCGTCTTAAGTACAAGCAGACTGACTTTTCTTAGTGTCTATGTTTTGAACCACTCCTGTGACGCTAGTTACACATTCCGATGCTTCATTTCAGGTTTAATGTATCCCTTATACCTTGTTATTGACGATCAAACACAGAAATTACATCGGAATTAAATACAAAAGGCACAATGCCAACTTAAGTACAAGAAGACTGACTCTTCTTACTGACTATGTGTTGAACCATTCCTGTGACACTAGTTAGAGATTCCGATGCTTCACTTCAGGGTTACTGTATCCCTTAGACCTTCTTATTGACGATGAAACACAGAAATTGCATCGGAATTAAATACAAAATGCACAATGCCGACTTAAGTACAAGAAGTCTGACTCTTCTTACTGACTGCTTTGAACCATTCCTGTTATTGATTCCGATGCTTCACTTCAGAATTTCGGTATCCCTCTGACCTTCTTATTGACAATGAAACACAGAAATTGCATCGGAATTAAATACAAAAGGTACAATGCCGACTTAAGTACGAGAAGACGGACTCTTCTTACTGTCTATGATTTGATCCATTCCTGTGACACTAGTTATAGATTCCGAAGCTTCACTTCAGGTTTACTGTATACCTTGGACCTTCTTATTGACGATGAAACACAGAAATTGCATCGGAATTAAATAGAAAAGGCACAATGCCGTCTTAAGTACAAGCAGACTGACTCTTCTTAGTGTCTATGTTTTGAACCACTCCTGTGACGCTAGTTACACATTCCGATGCTTCATTTCAGGTTTAATGTATCCCATATACCTTGTTATTCACGATGAAACACAGAAATTACATCGGAATTAAATACAAAAGGCAGAATGCCAACTTAAGTACAAGAAGACTGACTCTTCTTACTGACTATGAGTTGAACCATTCCTGTGACACTACTTAGAGATTCCGATGCTTTACTTCAGGGTTACTGTATCCCTCTGACCTACTTATTGACAATGAAACACAGTAATTGCATCGTAATTAAATTGAAAAGGGCACAATGCCGATTTAAGTACAAAAAGACTGACTCTTCTTACTGTCAATGTTTTGAATCATTCCTGTGACGCTAGTTATAGATTCTGATGCTGCACTTCAGGTTTACTGTATCCCTTGGACCTTCTTGTTGACGATGAAACACAGAAATTGCATCGGAATTAAATCCAAAAGGCACAATGCCGACTTAAGTGCAAGAAGACCGACTCTTCTTACTGACTATGTTTTGAACCATTCCTGTGACACTAGTTATAGATTCCGATACTTCACTTCAGGTTTACTGTATGCCTCTGACCTTCTTATTGACGTTGAAACACAGAATTTGCATCGAGTATAAATACAAAAGGCACAATGCCGACTTAAGTACATGTAGACTGAATCTTCCTACTGTCAATGTTTGAACCACTCCTGTGATATTAGTTATAGATTCCGATGCTTCATTTCAGGTTTACTGTATCCCTTGGACCTTGTTATTGACGATGAAACACTGATAGTGCATCGGAATTAAATACAAAAGGCACAATGCAAACTTAAGTACAAGAAGACTTACTCTTCCTACTGTCTATGTTTGAACCATTCCTGTGACACTAGTTATAGATTCCGATGCTTCACTTCAGGTTTCCTGTATCCCTCTGACCTCCTTATTGACGATGAAACACAGAAATTGCATCGGAATTAAATACAAAAGGCACAATGCCGACTTAAGTACAAGAAACTGACTCTTCTTACTGTCTATGATTTGAACCATTCCTGTGACACTAGTTATAGATTCCGATGCTTCACTTCAGGTTTACTGTATCCCTTGGACCTTCATATTGACGATGAAACACAGAAATTGCATCGGAATTAAATAGAAAAGGCACAATGCCGACTTAAGTACAAGAAGACTGACTCTTCCTACTATCTATGTTTAAACCATTCCTGTGACACTAGTTATAGATTCCGATGCTTCACCTCAGGTTCACTGTATCCCTCTTACCTTCTTATTGACGATGAAGCACAGATATTGCATCGGAATTAAATAGAAAATGCACAATGCCGAATTAAGTACAAGCAGACTGACTCTTCTTAGTGTCTCTGTCTTGAACCATTCATGTAGCGCTAGTTACACATTCCGATGTATCACTTCAGGTTTACTGTATCCCTTGGACCTTCTTATTGACGATGAAACACAGAAATTGCATTGGAATAAAATACAAAAGGCACAATGCCGACTTAAGTACAGGAAGAGAGACTCATCGTACTGTCTATGTTGTGAACCTGTCCTGTGAAACTAGTTATGGATTCCGATGCCTCACTTCAGGTTTGCTATATCCCTCTGACTTTCTTATTGACGATGAAACACAGAAACTGCATCGGAATTAAATACAAAAGGCTCAATGCCGACTTAAGTACAAGAAGACTGACTCTTCCTACTGTCTATGTCTTGAACCATTCCTGTGACACTAGTTATAGATTCCGATGCTTCACTTCAGGTTTGCTGTATCCCTTGGACCTTCTTATTGACGATGAAACACAGAAATTGCATCGGAATTTAATAGAAAAGGCACAATGCCGACTTAAGTACAAGAAGACTTACACTTCCTACTATCTATGTTTTGAACCATTCCTGTGACACTAGTTATAGATTAAGATGCCTCACTTCAGTTTTACTGTATCCCTCTGATTTTCTTATTGACGATGAAACACAGAAATTGCATCAGAATTAAATAGAAAAGGCACAATGCCGTCTTAAGTACAAGCAGACTGACTCTTCTTAGTGTCTATGTTTTGAACCACTCCTGTGACGCTAGTTACTCTTTCCGATGCTTCATTTCAGGTTTAATGTATCTCTTATACCTTGTTATTGACGACGAAACACAGAAATTACATCGGCATGAAATACAAAAGGCACAATGCCAACTTACGTACAAGAAGACTGACTCTTCTTACTGACTATGTGTTGAACCATTCCTGTGACACTAGTCAGAGATTCCGATGCTTCACTTCAGGGTTACTGTATCACTCTGACCTACTTATTGACGGTGAAACAAAGTAATTGCATCGTAATTAAATTGAAATGGGCACAATGCCGACTTAAGTACAGGAAGACTGACTCTTCTTACTGTCAATGCTTTGAATCATTCCTGTGACACTAGTTATAGATTCAGATGCTCCACTACAGATTTCCTGTATCCCTTGGACCTTCTTGTTGACGATGAAACACAGAAATTGCATCGGAATTAAATCCAAAAGGCACAATGCCGACTTAAGTACAAGAAGACCGACTCTTCTTACTGACTATGTTTTAAACCATTCCTGTGACAGTAGTTATGGATTCCGATGCTTCACTTCTGGTTTACTGTATGCCTCTGACCCTCTTGTTGACGATGAAACACAGAAATTGCATCGAATATAAATCCGAAAGGCACAATGCCGACTTAAGTACATGTAGACTGAATCTTCCTACTGTCTATGTTTGAACCATTCCTGTGACATTAGTTATAGATTCCGATGCTACATTTCAGGTTTACTGAATCCCTTGGACCTTGTTATTGACGATGAAACACTGATAGTGCATCGGAATTAAATACAAAAGGCACAACGCCAACTTAAGTACAAGAAGACTGACTCTTGCTACTGTCTATGTTTGAACCATTCCTGTGACACTAGTTATAGATTCCGATGCTTCACTTCAGGTTTACTGTATCCCTTGGACCTTCTTATTGACGATGAAACACAGAAATTGCATCGGAATTAAATACAAAATGCACAATGCCGACTTATGTACAAGAAGTCTGACTCTTCTTACTGACTGCTTTGAATCATTCCTGTGACACTAGTTATAGATTCCGATGCTTCACTTCAGGTTTCCTGTGTCCCATGGACCTTCGTATTGACGATGAAACACATAAATTGCATCGGAATTAAATACAAAAGTCACAATGCCGACTAAAGTACAAGAAGACTGACTCTTCTTACTGACTATGTTTTGAACCAATCCTGTGACACTAGTTATAGATTCCGATGCTTCACTTCAGGTTTAATCTATCCCTAGGACCATCTTATAGACGATGAAACACAGAAATTGCAACGGAAATAAATACAAAAGGCACAATGCCGAATTAAGTACAAGAAGACTGACTCTTCCTACTGGCTATGTTTTGAACGATTCCTGTGACATTAGTTATAGATTCCGAAGCTTCACTTCAGGTTCACTGTATCCTTTGGACCATCTTTTTGGCGACGCAAACAGAAATTGCATCGGAATTAATTAGAAAAGGCACAATGCCGACTTAAGTACAAGAAGACTGACTCTTCTTACTGTCTATGTTTTGACCATTCCTTTGTCACTAGTTATAGATTCCGATGTTTCACTTCAGGTTTCCTGTATCCCTCTGACCTTCTTATTGACCATGAAACACAGAAATTGCATCCGAATTAAATACAAAAGGCACAATGCCGACTTAAGTACAAGAAGACTGACTCTTCTTACTGTCTATGACTTGAACCATTCCTGTGACACTAGTTATAGATTCCGATGCTTCACTTCAGGTTTACTGTATCCCTTGGACCTTCTTATTGACGATGAAACACAGAAATTGCATCGGAATTAAATAGAAAAGGCACAATGCCGACTCAAGTACAAGAAGACTGACTCTTCCTACTATCTATGTTTTGAACCATTCCTGTGACACTAGTTATAGATTCCGATGCCTCACTTCAGGTTTACTGTATCCCTCTGACTTCTTATTGACGATGAAACACAGAAATTGCATCGTAATTAAATAGAAAAGGCACAATGCCGTCTTAAGTACAAGCAGACTGACTTTTCTTAGTGTCTATGTTGTGAACCACTCCTGTGACGCTAGTTACACATTCCGATGCTTCATTTCAGGTTTAATGTATCCCTTATACCTTGTTATTGACGATCAAACACAGAAATTACATCGGAATTAAATACAAAAGGCACAATGCCAACTTAAGTACAAGAAGACTGACTCTTCCTACTGACTATGTGTTGAACCATTCCTGTGACACTAGTTAGAGATTCCGATGCTTCACTTCGGGGTTACTGTATCCCTCTGACCTACTTATTGACGATGAAACACAGTAATTGCATCGTAATTAAATTGAAAATTGCACAATGCCGACTTAATTACAAGAAGACTGACTCTTCTTACTGTCAATGTTTTGAATCATTCCTGTGACACTAGTTATAGATTCAGATGCTCCACTTCAGGTTTACTGTATCCCTTGGACCATCTTGTTGACGATGAAACACAGAGATTGCATCGGAACTAAATCCAAAAGGCACAATGCCGAATTAAGTACAAGAAGACTGACTCTTCCTACTGGCTATGTTTCGAACGATCCTGTGACATTAGTTATAGATTCCGAAGCTTCACTTCAGGTTTACTGTATCCTTTGGACCATCGTATTGGCGACGCAAACAGAAATTGCATCGGAATTAATTAGAAAAGGCACAATGCAGACTTAAGTACTAGAAGACTGACTCTTCTTACTGTCTATGTTTTGAACCATTCCTTTGTCACTAGTTATAGATTCCGATGTTTCACATCAGGTTTACTGTAACCCTAGGACCTTCTCATTGACGATGAAACTCAGGAAATGCATCGGAATTAAATACAAAAGGCACAATTCCGACTTAAGTACACGAAGACTGACTCTTCTTACTGAATGTTTTGAACCATTCCTGTGACATTTGTTATAGATTCCGATGCTTCACTTCAGGTTTAATCTATCCCTAGGACCTTCTTATAGACGATGAAACACAGAAATTGCATCGGAATTAAATACAAAAGGCACTATGCCAACTTAAGTACAAGAAGACCGACTCTTCCTACTGTCTATGTTTTGAACCATTCCTGTGACACTACTTATAGATTCCGATGCTTCACTTCAGGTTTACTGTATTCCTATTACCTTCTTATTGACAATGAAACACAGGAATTGCATCGGAACTAAATACAAAAGGCACAATGCCGACTTAAGTACAAGATGACTGACTCTTCCTACTGTCTATGTTTTGAACGATTCCTGTGACACTAGTTATGGATTCCGATGTTTCACTTCAGGTTTTGCTGTATCCTTTGGACCTTTTTATTGGCGACGTAACATAGACATTGCATCGGAATTAAATAGAAAATGCAAAATGCTGTCTTAAGTACAACAAGACTGACCCTTCTTAATGTCTATGTTTTGAACCATTCCTGTGACACTAGTTATAGATTCCGATGCCTCACTTCAGGTTTACTGTATCCCTCTGACCTTCTTATTGACGATGAAACACAGAAATTGCATCGGAATTAAATAGAAAATGCTCAATGCCGTCTTAAGTACAAGCAGACTGACTCTTCTTAGTGTCTATGCTTTGAACCACTCCTGTGACGCTAGTTACACATTCCGATGCTTCACTTCAGATTTACTGTATCCCTTATACCTTGTTATTGACGAAGAAACACAGAAATTGCATCGGAATTAAATACAAAAGGGACAATGCCACCTTAAGTACATGAAGACTGACTCTTCTTACTGACTATGTGCTGAACCATTCCTGTGACACTAGTTAAAGATTCCGATGCTTCACTTCAGGTTTACTGTATCCCTCTGACCTTCTTATTGACGATGAAACACAGTAATTGCACCGAATTAAATTGAAAAGGGCACAATGCCGACTTAAGTACAAGACGACTGACCCTTCTTACTGTCAATGTTTTGAACCATCCCTGCGACACTAGTTATAGATTCAGATTCTCCACTTCCGGTTTACTGTATCCCTTGGACCTTCTTGTTGACGATGAAACACAGAAATTGCATCGGAATTAAATCCAAAAGACACAATGCCGACTTAAGTGCAAGAAGACCGACTCTTCTTACTGACTATGTTTGAACCACTCCTGTGACACTAGTTATAGATTCCGATGCTTCACTTCAGGATTACTGTATCCCTCAGACCTTCTTATTGACGATGAAACACAGAAATTGCATTGGAATTAAATACAAAAGGCACTATGCTAACTTAAGTACAAGAAGACTGACTCTTCCTACTGTCTATGTTTTGAACCATTCCTGTGACACTAGTTATAGATTCCGATGCTTCACTTCAGGTTTACTGTATCCTTCTGACCTTCTTTTTGACGATGAAGCACAGAAATTGCATCGGAATTAAATGGAAAAGCACAATGCCGACTTAAGTACAAGAAGACTGACTCTTCTTACTGACTATATCTTGATCCATTCCTGTGACACTAGTTATAGATTCCGATGTTTCACTTCAGGTTTACTGTATCCCTTGGACCTTCTTATTGACGATGAAACACAGAAATTGAATCGGAATTAAAGACAAAAGGCTCAGTGCCACTTAAGTCCAAGAAACCTGACTCTTCTTACTGTCTATGTTTTGAACCATTCCTGTGACACTAGTTATAGATTCCGATGCTTCACTTCACGTTTACTGTATCTCTTGGACCTTCTTATTGACGATGAAACACAGAAATTGCATCAGAATTAAATACAAAAGGCACAATGCCGACTTAAGTACAAAAAGACTGACTCTTCTTACTGACTGTTTTCAAACATTCTTGTGACACTAGTTATACATTCTGATGCTTCACCTCAGGTTTACTGTATCCCTTGGACCTTCTTATTGACGATGAAACACAGAAATTGCATCGGAATTAAATAGAAAAGGCACAATGCCGCCTTAAGTACAAGAAGACTGACTCTTCCTACTATCTATGTTTTGAACCATTCCTGTGACTCTAGTTATAGATTCCGATGCTTCACTTCAGATTTACTGTATCCCTCTGACCTTCTTTTTGACGACGAAACACAGAAATTGCATCGAAATTAAATAGAAAAGGCACAATGCCGACTCAAGTACAAGAAGACTGACTCTTCCTACTATCTATGTTTTGAACCATTCCTGTGATACTAGTTATAGATTCCGATGCCTCACTTCAGGTTTACTGTATCCCTCTGACTTCTTATTAACGATGAAACACGGAAATTGCATCGTAATTAAATAGAAAAGGCACAATGCCGTCTTAAGTACAAGCAGACTGACTTTTCTTAGTGTCTATGTTTTGAACCACTCCTGTGACGCTAGTTACACATTCCGATGCTTCATTTCAGGTTTAATGTATCCCTTATACCTTGTTATTGACGATCAAACACAGAAATTACATCGGAATTAAATACAAAAGGCACAATGCCAACTTAAGTACAAGAAGACTGACTCTTCTTACTGTCAATGTTTTGAATCATTCCTGTGACACTAGTTATAGATTCAGATGCTCCACTTCAGGTTTACTGTATCCCTTGGAGCATCTTGTTGACGATGAAACACAGAAATTGCATCGGAATTAAATCCAAAAGGCACAATGCCGAATTAAGTACAAGAAGACTGACTCTTCCTACTGGCTATGTTTTGAACCATTCCTGTGACACTACTTATAGATTCCGATGCTTCACTTCAGGTTTACTGTATCCTTTGGACCATCGTATTGGCGACGCAAACAGAAATTGCATCGGAATTAATTAGAAAAGGCACAATGCAGACTTAAGTACTAGAAAACTGACTCTTCTTACTGTCTATGTTTTGAACCATTCCTTTGTCACTAGTTATAGATTCCGATGTTTCACATCAGGTTTACTGTAACCCTAGGACCTTCTCATTGACGATGAAACTCAGGAAATGCATAGGAATTAAATACAAAAGGCACAATTCCGACTTAAGTACACGAAGACTGACTCTTCTTACTGAATGTTTTGAACCATTCCTGTGACACTTGTTATAGATTCCGATGCTTCACTTCAGGTTTAATCTATCCCTAGGACCTTCTTATAGACGATGAAACACAGAAATTGCATCGGAATTAAATACAAAAGGCACTATGCCAACTTAAGTACAAGAAGACCGACTCTTCCTACTGTCTATGTTTTGAACCATTCCTGTGACACTACTTATAGATTCCGATGCTTCACTTCAGGTTTACTGTATTCCTATTACCTTCTTATTGACAATGAAACACAGGAATTGCATCGGAACTAAATACAAAAGGCACAATGCCGACTTAAGTACAAGATGACTGACTCTTCATACTGTCTAAGTTTTAAACGATTCCTGTGACACTAGTTATGGATTCCGATGTTTCACTTCAGGTTTTGCTGTATCCTTTGGACCTTTTTATTGGCGACGTAACATAGAAATTGCATCGGAATTAAATAGAAAATGCAAAATGCTGTCTTAAGTACAACAAGACTGACCCTTCTTAATGTCTATGTTTTGAACCATTCCTGTGACACTAGTTATAGATTCCGATGCCTCACTTCAGGTTTACTGTATCCCTCTGACCTTCTTATTGACGATGAAACACAGAAATTGCATCGGAATTAAATAGAAAATGCTCAATGCCGTCTTAAGTACAAGCAGACTGACTCTTCTTAGTGTCTATGCTTTGAACCACTCCTGTGACGCTAGTTACACATTCCGATGCTTCACTTCTGGTTTACTGTATCCCTTATACCTTGTTATTGACGAAGAAACACAGAAATTGCATCGGAATTAAATACAAAAGGGACAATGCCACCTTAAGTACATGAAGACTGACTCTTCTTACTGACTATGTGTTGAACCATTCCTGTGACACTAGTTAGAGATTCCGATGCTTCACTTCAGGTTTACTGTATCCCTCTGACCTTCTTATTGACGATGAAACACAGTAATTGCATCGAATTAAATTGAAAAGGGCACAATGCCGACTTAAGTACAAGACGACTGACTCTTCTTACTGTCAATGTTTTGAACCATCCCTGTGACACTAGTTATAGATTCAGATTCTCCACTTCCGGTTTACTGTATCCTTTGGACCTTCTTGTTGACGATGAAACACAGATATTGCATCGGAATTAAATCCAAAAGACACAATGCCGATATAAGTGCAAGAAGACCGACTCTTCTTACTGACTATGTTTGAACCACTCCTGTGACACTAGTTATAGATTCCGATGCTTCACTTCAGGATTACTGTATCCCTCAGACCTTCTTATTGACGATGAAACACAGAAATTGCATCGGAATTAAATACAAAAGGCACTATGCTAACTTAAGTACAAGAAGACTGACTCTTCCTACTGTCTATGTTTCGAACCAATCCTGTGACACTAGTTATAGATTCCGATGCTTCACTTCAGGTTTACTGTATCCCTCTGACCTTCTTTTTGACGATGAAGCACAGAAATTGCATCGGAATTAAATGGAAAAGCACAATGCCGACTTAAGTACAAGAAGACTGACTCTTCTTACTGACTATATCTTGATCCATTCCTGTGACACTAGTTATAGATTCCGATGCTTCACTTCAGGTTTACTGTATCCCTTGGAACTTCTTATTGACGATGAAACACAGAAATTGAATCGGAATTAAAGACAAAAGGCTCAGTGCCACTTAAGTCCAAGAAACCTGACTCTTCTTACTGTCTATGTTTTGAACCATTCCTGTGACACTAGTTATAGATTCCGATGCTTCACTTCACGTTTACTGTATCTCTTGGACCCTCTTATTGACGATGAAACACAGAAATCGCATCAGAATTAAATACAAAAGGCACAATGCCGACTTAAGTACAAAAAGACTGACTCTTCTTACTGACTGTTTTCAAACATTCTTGTGACACTAGTTATACATTCTGATGCTTCACCTCAGGTTTACTGTATCCCTTGGACCTTCTTATTGACGATGAAACACAGAAATTGCATCGGAATTAAATAGAAAAGGCACAATGCCGCCTTAAGTACAAGAAGACTGACTCTTCCTACTATCTATGTTTTGAACCATTCCAGTGACTCTAGTTATAGATTCCGATGCTTCACTTCAGATTTACTGTATCCCTCTGACCTTCTTTTTGACGACGAAACACAGAAATTGCATCGGAAATAAATAGAAAAGGCACAATGCCTACTTAAGTACAAGTAGATTGACTCTTCCTGCTGTCTTTGCTTTGAACCATTCTGTGAAACTAGTTATAGATTCCGATGCTTATCTTCAGGTTAACTGTATCCCTCTGACCTTCTTTTTGACGACGAAACACAGAAATTGCATCGGAATTAATTAGAAAATGCACAATGCTGCCTTAAGTACAAGAAGACTGACTCTTCTTACGGTCTATGTTTTGAACCATTGCAGTGACACAAGTTATAGATTCCGATGCTTCACTTCAGGTTTACTGTATCCCTTGGGCCTTCTTATTGACGATGAAACACAGAAATTGCATCGGAATTAAACACAAAATGCACAATGCCGACTTAAGTAGAAGAAGTCTGACTCATCTTACTGACTGTTTTGAACCATTCCTGTGACACTATTTATAGATTCCGATGCTTCACTTAAGGTTTTCTGTATCCCTCTGACCTTCTTATTGACGATGGAACTCAGAAATTGCATCGGAATTAAATACAAAAGCACAATGCCAACTTAAGTACATGAAGTCTGACTCTTCTTACTGACTATGTTTTGAACCATTCCTGTGACACTAGTTATAGATTCCGATGCTTCACTTGAGGTTTACTGTATCCCTTGGACCTTCGTATTGACGATGAAACACAGAAATTGCATCGGAATTAAATACAAAATGCACAATGCCGACATTAGTGCAAGAAGACTGACTCTACTTACTGACTATGATTTGAAACAGTCCTGTGACACTAGTTATAGATTCCGATGCTCCACTTCAGGTTTACTGTATCCCTTGGACCTTTTTGATGACGATGAAACACAGAAATTGCATCGGAATTAAATAGAAACGACACAATGCCGACTTAACTACAGGGAGACTGCCTCTTCTTACTGAATATATCTTGATCCATTCCTGTGACACTAGTTATAAATTCCGATGCCTCACTTCAGGTTCTCTGTATCCCTTGGACCTTCTTATTGACGATGAAACACAGAAATTGCATCGGGATTAAATACAAAAGGCACAATGCCGACTTAAGTACAAGAAGACTGACTCTTCTTACTGTCTATGGTTTGATCCATTCCTGTGACACTAGTTATAGATTCCGATGCTTCACTTCAGGTTTACTGTATCCCTCTGACCTTCTTATTCACGATGAAACACAGAAATTGCATCGGTATTTAATAGAAAAGGCACAATGCCTACTTAAGTACAAGAAGACTGATTCTTCTCACTGTCTATGTTTTGAACCTTTCCTGTGACCTTAGTTATACATTCCGATGCTTCACTTCACGTTTACTGTATCCCTTGGACCTTCTTATTGACGATGAAAAACAGAAATTGCATCGGAATGAAATACAAAAGGCACAATACCGACATAAGTACATGAGGACTGACTCTTCTTACTGACTGTTTTGCACCATTCCTGTGACACTAGTTATAGATTCCGATGCTTGACTTCAGGTTTACTGTATCCCTTGGACCTTCTCATTGACGATGAAACTCAGAAAATGCGTCGGAATGAAATACAAAAGGCACAATACCGACTTAAGTACATGAAGACTGACTCTTCTTACTGACTGTTTTGAACCATTCCTGTGACACTAGTTATTGACTACGATGCTTCACTACAGGTTTACTGTATCTCTTGGACCTTCTCATTGACGATGAAACTCAGAAAATGCATCGGAATGAAGTACAAAAGGCACAATGCCGACTTAAGTACAAGAAGACTGACTCTTCTTACTGACTGTTTTCAACCATTCCTGAGACACTAGTTATAGATTACGATGCTTCACTTCAGGTTTACTGTATCCCTCTGACCTTCTTTTTGACGATGAAACACAGAAATTGCATCGGAATTAGATACAAAAGGCACAATGCCGACTTAAGTACAAGAAGACTGACTCTTCCTACTGTCTATGTTTTGAACCATTCCTGTGACACTAGTTATAGATTCCGATGCTTCACTTCAGGTTTACTGTATCCGTTGGACCTTCTTATTGACGATGAAACACAGAAATTGCATCGGAATTAAATAGAAAAGGCGCAATGCAGACTTAAGTACTAGAAGACTGACTCTTCTTACTGTCTATGTTTTGAACCATTCCTTTGTCACTAGTTATAGATTCCGATGTTTCACATCAGGTTTACTGTAACCCTAGGACCTTCTCATTGACGATGAAACTCAGGAAATGCATCGGAATTAAATACAAAAGGCACAATTCCGACTTAAGTACACGAAGACTGACTCTTCTTACTGAATGTTTTGAACCATTCCTGTGACATTTGTTATAGATTCCGATGCTTCACTTCAGGTTTAATCTATCCCTAGGACCTTCTTATAGACGATGAAACACAGAAATTGCATCGGAATTAAATACAAAAGGCACTATGCCAACTTAAGTACAAGAAGACCGACTCTTCCTACTGTCTATGTTTTGAACCATTCCTGTGACACTACTTATAGATTCCGATGCTTCACTTCAGGTTTACTGTATTCCTATTACCTTCTTATTGACAATGAAACACAGGAATTGCATCGGAACTAAATACAAAAGGCACAATGCCGACTTAAGTACAAGATGACTGACTCTTCCTACTGTCTATGTTTTGAACGATTCCTGTGACACTAGTTATGGATTCCGATGTTTCACTTCAGGTTTTGCTGTATCCTTTGGACCTTTTTATTGGCGACGTAACATAGACATTGCATCGGAATTAAATAGAAAATGCAAAATGCTGTCTTAAGTACAACAAGACTGACCCTTCTTAATGTCTATGTTTTGAACCATTCCTGTGACACTAGTTATAGATTCCGATGCCTCACTTCAGGTTTACTGTATCCCTCTGACCTTCTTATTGACGATGAAACACAGAAATTGCATCGGAATTAAATAGAAAATGCTCAATGCCGTCTTAAGTACAAGCAGACTGACTCTTCTTAGTGTCTATGCTTTGAACCACTCCTGTGACGCTAGTTACACATTCCGATGCTTCACTTCAGATTTACTGTATCCCTTATACCTTGTTATTGACGAAGAAACACAGAAATTGCATCGGAATTAAATACAAAAGGGACAATGCCACCTTAAGTACATGAAGACTGACTCTTCTTACTGACTATGTGCTGAACCATTCCTGTGACACTAGTTAAAGATTCCGATGCTTCACTTCAGGTTTACTGTATCCCTCTGACCTTCTTATTGACGATGAAACACAGTAATTGCACCGAATTAAATTGAAAAGGGCACAATGCCGACTTAAGTACAAGACGACTGACCCTTCTTACTGTCAATGTTTTGAACCATCCCTGCGACACTAGTTATAGATTCAGATTCTCCACTTCCGGTTTACTGTATCCCTTGGACCTTCTTGTTGACGATGAAACACAGAAATTGCATCGGAATTAAATCCAAAAGACACAATGCCGACTTAAGTGCAAGAAGACCGACTCTTCTTACTGACTATGTTTGAACCACTCCTGTGACACTAGTTATAGATTCCGATGCTTCACTTCAGGATTACTGTATCCCTCAGACCTTCTTATTGACGATGAAACACAGAAATTGCATTGGAATTAAATACAAAAGGCACTATGCTAACTTAAGTACAAGAAGACTGACTCTTCCTACTGTCTATGTTTTGAACCATTCCTGTGACACTAGTTATAGATTCCGATGCTTCACTTCAGGTTTACTGTATCCTTCTGACCTTCTTTTTGACGATGAAGCACAGAAATTGCATCGGAATTAAATGGAAAAGCACAATGCCGACTTAAGTACAAGAAGACTGACTCTTCTTACTGACTATATCTTGATCCATTCCTGTGACACTAGTTATAGATTCCGATGTTTCACTTCAGGTTTACTGTATCCCTTGGACCTTCTTATTGACGATGAAACACAGAAATTGAATCGGAATTAAAGACAAAAGGCTCAGTGCCACTTAAGTCCAAGAAACCTGACTCTTCTTACTGTCTATGTTTTGAACCATTCCTGTGACACTAGTTATAGATTCCGATGCTTCACTTCACGTTTACTGTATCTCTTGGACCTTCTTATTGACGATGAAACACAGAAATTGCATCAGAATTAAATACAAAAGGCACAATGCCGACTTAAGTACAAAAAGACTGACACTTCTTACTGACTGTTTTCAAACATTCTTGTGACACTAGTTATACATTCTGATGCTTCACCTCAGGTTTACTGTATCCCTTGGACCTTCTTATTGACGATGAAACACAGAAATTGCATCGGAATTAAATAGAAAAGGCACAATGCCGCCTTAAGTACAAGAAGACTGACTCTTCCTACTATCTATGTTTTGAACCATTCCTGTGACTCTAGTTATAGATTCCGATGCTTCACTTCAGATTTACTGTATCCCTCTGACCTTCTTTTTGACGACGAAACACAGAAATTGCATCGAAATTAAATAGAAAAGGCACAATGCCGACTCAAGTACAAGAAGACTGACTCTTCCTACTATCTATGTTTTGAACCATTCCTGTGACACTAGTTATAGATTCCGATGCCTCACTTCAGGTTTACTGTATCCCTCTGACTTCTTATTAACGATGAAACACGGAAATTGCATCGTAATTAAATAGAAAAGGCACAATGCCGTCTTAAGTACAAGCAGACTGACTTTTCTTAGTGTCTATGTTTTGAACCACTCCTGTGACGCTAGTTACACATTCCGATGCTTCATTTCAGGTTTAATGTATCCCTTATACCTTGTTATTGACGATCAAACACAGAAATTACATCGGAATTAAATACAAAAGGCACAATGCCAACTTAAGTACAAGAAGACTGACTCTTCTTACTGTCAATGTTTTGAATCATTCCTGTGACACTAGTTATAGATTCAGATGCTCCACTTCAGGTTTACTGTATCCCTTGGAGCATCTTGTTGACGATGAAACACAGAAATTGCATCGGAATTAAATCCAAAAGGCACAATGCCGAATTAAGTACAAGAAGACTGACTCTTCCTACTGGCTATGTTTTGAACCATTCCTGTGACACTACTTATAGATTCCGATGCTTCACTTCAGGTTTACTGTATCCTTTGGACCATCGTATTGGCGACGCAAACAGAAATTGCATCGGAATTAATTAGAAAAGGCACAATGCAGACTTAAGTACTAGAAAACTGACTCTTCTTACTGTCTATGTTTTGAACCATTCCTTTGTCACTAGTTATAGATTCCGATGTTTCACATCAGGTTTACTGTAACCCTAGGACCTTCTCATTGACGATGAAACTCAGGAAATGCATAGGAATTAAATACAAAAGGCACAATTCCGACTTAAGTACACGAAGACTGACTCTTCTTACTGAATGTTTTGAACCATTCCTGTGACACTTGTTATAGATTCCGATGCTTCACTTCAGGTTTAATCTATCCCTAGGACCTTCTTATAGACGATGAAACACAGAAATTGCATCGGAATTAAATACAAAAGGCACTATGCCAACTTAAGTACAAGAAGACCGACTCTTCCTACTGTCTATGTTTTGAACCATTCCTGTGACACTACTTATAGATTCCGATGCTTCACTTCAGGTTTACTGTATTCCTATTACCTTCTTATTGACAATGAAACACAGGAATTGCATCGGAACTAAATACAAAAGGCACAATGCCGACATAAGTACAAGATGACTGACTCTTCATACTGTCTAAGTTTTAAACGATTCCTGTGACACTAGTTATGGATTCCGATGTTTCACTTCAGGTTTTGCTGTATCCTTTGGACCTTTTTATTGGCGACGTAACATAGAAATTGCATCGGAATTAAATAGAAAATGCAAAATGCTGTCTTAAGTACAACAAGACTGACCCTTCTTAATGTCTATGTTTTGAACCATTCCTGTGACACTAGTTATAGATTCCGATGCCTCACTTCAGGTTTACTGTATCCCTCTGACCTTCTTATTGACGATGAAACACAGAAATTGCATCGGAATTAAATAGAAAATGCTCAATGCCGTCTTAAGTACAAGCAGACTGACTCTTCTTAGTGTCTATGCTTTGAACCACTCCTGTGACGCTAGTTACACATTCCGATGCTTCACTTCTGGTTTACTGTATCCCTTATACCTTGTTATTGACGAAGAAACACAGAAATTGCATCGGAATTAAATACAAAAGGGACAATGCCACCTTAAGTACATGAAGACTGACTCTTCTTACTGACTATGTGTTGAACCATTCCTGTGACACTAGTTAGAGATTCCGATGCTTCACTTCAGGTTTACTGTATCCCTCTGACCTTCTTATTGACGATGAAACACAGTAATTGCATCGAATTAAATTGAAAAGGGCACAATGCCGACTTAAGTACAAGACGACTGACTCTTCTTACTGTCAATGTTTTGAACCATCCCTGTGACACTAGTTATAGATTCAGATTCTCCACTTCCGGTTTACTGTATCCTTTGGACCTTCTTGTTGACGATGAAACACAGATATTGCATCGGAATTAAATCCAAAAGACACAATGCCGATATAAGTGCAAGAAGACCGACTCTTCTTACTGACTATGTTTGAACCACTCCTGTGACACTAGTTATAGATTCCGATGCTTCACTTCAGGATTACTGTATCCCTCAGACCTTCTTATTGACGATGAAACACAGAAATTGCATCGGAATTAAATACAAAAGGCACTATGCTAACTTAAGTACAAGAAGACTGACTCTTCCTACTGTCTATGTTTCGAACCAATCCTGTGACACTAGTTATAGATTCCGATGCTTCACTTCAGGTTTACTGTATCCCTCTGACCTTCTTTTTGACGATGAAGCACAGAAATTGCATCGGAATTAAATGGAAAAGCACAATGCCGACTTAAGTACAAGAAGACTGACTCTTCTTACTGACTATATCTTGATCCATTCCTGTGACACTAGTTATAGATTCCGATGCTTCACTTCAGGTTTACTGTATCCCTTGGAACTTCTTATTGACGATGAAACACAGAAATTGAATCGGAATTAAAGACAAAAGGCTCAGTGCCACTTAAGTCCAAGAAACCTGACTCTTCTTACTGTCTATGTTTTGAACCATTCCTGTGACACTAGTTATAGATTCCGATGCTTCACTTCACGTTTACTGTATCTCTTGGACCCTCTTATTGACGATGAAACACAGAAATCGCATCAGAATTAAATACAAAAGGCACAATGCCGACTTAAGTACAAAAAGACTGACTCTTCTTACTGACTGTTTTCAAACATTCTTGTGACACTAGTTATACATTCTGATGCTTCACCTCAGGTTTACTGTATCCCTTGGACCTTCTTATTGACGATGAAACACAGAAATTGCATCGGAATTAAATAGAAAAGGCACAATGCCGCCTTAAGTACAAGAAGACTGACTCTTCCTACTATCTATGTTTTGAACCATTCCAGTGACTCTAGTTATAGATTCCGATGCTTCACTTCAGATTTACTGTATCCCTCTGACCTTCTTTTTGACGACGAAACACAGAAATTGCATCGGAAATAAATAGAAAAGGCACAATGCCTACTTAAGTACAAGTAGATTGACTCTTCCTGCTGTCTTTGCTTTGAACCATTCTGTGAAACTAGTTATAGATTCCGATGCTTATCTTCAGGTTAACTGTATCCCTCTGACCTTCTTTTTGACGACGAAACACAGAAATTGCATCGGAATTAATTAGAAAATGCACAATGCTGCCTTAAGTACAAGAAGACTGACTCTTCTTACGGTCTATGTTTTGAACCATTGCAGTGACACAAGTTATAGATTCCGATGCTTCACTTCAGGTTTACTGTATCCCTTGGGCCTTCTTATTGACGATGAAACACAGAAATTGCATCGGAATTAAACACAAAATGCACAATGCCGACTTAAGTAGAAGAAGTCTGACTCATCTTACTGACTGTTTTGAACCATTCCTGTGACACTATTTATAGATTCCGATGCTTCACTTAAGGTTTTCTGTATCCCTCTGACCTTCTTATTGACGATGGAACTCAGAAATTGCATCGGAATTAAATACAAAAGCACAATGCCAACTTAAGTACATGAAGTCTGACTCTTCTTACTGACTATGTTTTGAACCATTCCTGTGACACTAGTTATAGATTCCGATGCTTCACTTGAGGTTTACTGTATCCCTTGGACCTTCGTATTGACGATGAAACACAGAAATTGCATCGGAATTAAATACAAAATGCACAATGCCGACATTAGTGCAAGAAGACTGACTCTACTTACTGACTATGATTTGAAACAGTCCTGTGACACTAGTTATAGATTCCGATGCTCCACTTCAGGTTTACTGTATCCCTTGGACCTTTTTGATGACGATGAAACACAGAAATTGCATCGGAATTAAATAGAAACGACACAATGCCGACTTAACTACAGGGAGACTGCCTCTTCTTACTGAATATATCTTGATCCATTCCTGTGACACTAGTTATAAATTCCGATGCCTCACTTCAGGTTCTCTGTATCCCTTGGACCTTCTTATTGACGATGAAACACAGAAATTGCATCGGGATTAAATACAAAAGGCACAATGCCGACTTAAGTACAAGAAGACTGACTCTTCTTACTGTCTATGGTTTGATCCATTCCTGTGACACTAGTTATAGATTCCGATGCTTCACTTCAGGTTTACTGTATCCCTCTGACCTTCTTATTCACGATGAAACACAGAAATTGCATCGGTATTTAATAGAAAAGGCACAATGCCTACTTAAGTACAAGAAGACTGATTCTTCTCACTGTCTATGTTTTGAACCTTTCCTGTGACCTTAGTTATACATTCCGATGCTTCACTTCACGTTTACTGTATCCCTTGGACCTTCTTATTGACGATGAAAAACAGAAATTGCATCGGAATGAAATACAAAAGGCACAATACCGACATAAGTACATGAGGACTGACTCTTCTTACTGACTGTTTTGCACCATTCCTGTGACACTAGTTATAGATTCCGATGCTTGACTTCAGGTTTACTGTATCCCTTGGACCTTCTCATTGACGATGAAACTCAGAAAATGCGTCGGAATGAAATACAAAAGGCACAATACCGACTTAAGTACATGAAGACTGACTCTTCTTACTGACTGTTTTGAACCATTCCTGTGACACTAGTTATTGACTACGATGCTTCACTACAGGTTTACTGTATCTCTTGGACCTTCTCATTGACGATGAAACTCAGAAAATGCATCGGAATGAAGTACAAAAGGCACAATGCCGACTTAAGTACAAGAAGACTGACTCTTCTTACTGACTGTTTTCAACCATTCCTGAGACACTAGTTATAGATTACGATGCTTCACTTCAGGTTTACTGTATCCCTCTGACCTTCTTTTTGACGATGAAACACAGAAATTGCATCGGAATTAGATACAAAAGGCACAATGCCGACTTAAGTACAAGAAGACTGACTCTTCCTACTGTCTATGTTTTGAACCATTCCTGTGACACTAGTTATAGATTCCGATGCTTCACTTCAGGTTTACTGTATCCGTTGGACCTTCTTATTGACGATGAAACACAGAAATTGCATCGGAATTAAATAGAAAAGGCGCAATGCCGACTTAAGTACAAGAAGACTGACTCTTCCTACTATCTATGTTATGAACCATTCCTGTGACACTAGTTATAGTTTTCGATGCTGTACCTCAGTCTCACTGTATCCCTCTGACCTTCTTATTGACGATGAAACACAGAAATTGCGTCGGAACTAAATAGAAAATGCTCGATGCCGTCTTTAGTACAAGCAGACTGACTCTTCTTAGTGTCTATGTTTTGAACCACTCCTGTGACGCTAGTTACACATTCCGATGCTTCACTTCAAGTTTACTGTATCCCTTATACCTTGTTATTGACGATGAAACACAGAAATTGCATCGGAATTAAATACAAAAGGCACAATGCCGACTTAAGTACAAGAAGACTGACTCTTCTTACTGACTATGTGTTGAACCATTCCTCTGACACTAATTAGAGATTCCGATGCTTCACTTCAGGTTTACTGTATCCCTCTGACCTTCTTAATGGCGATGAAACACAGTAATTGCATCGGAATTAAATTGAAAAGGGCACAATGCCGACTTAAGTACAAGAAGACTGACTCTTCTTACTGTCAATGTTTTGAACCATTCCTGTGACACTAGTTATAGATTCAGATGCTTCATTTCAGGTTTACTGTATCCCTTGCACCTTCTTATTGACGATGAAACACTGATAGTGCATCGGAATTAAATACAAAAGGCACTATGCCAACTTAAGTACAAGAAGACTGACTCTTCCTACTGTCTATGTTTTGAACCATTCCTGTGACACTACTTATAGATTCCGAAGCTTCACTTCAGGTTTACTGTATCCCTATTACCTTCTTATTGACGATGAAACACAGGAATTGCATCGGAACTAAATACAAAAGGCACAATGCCAACTTAAGTACAAGATGACCGACTCTTCCTACTGTCTATGTCATGAACGATTCCTGTGACACTAGTTATGGATTCCAATGCTTCACTTCAGGTTTTGCTGTATCCTTTGGACCTTCTTATTGGCGACGAAACATAGAAATTGCATCGGAATTAAATAGAAAATGCACAATGCTGTCTTAAGTACAACAAGACTGACCCTTCTTAATGTCTATGTTTTGAACCATTCCTGTGACACTAGTTATAGATTCCGATGCCTCTCTTCAGGTTTACTGTATCCCTCTGACCTTCTTCTTGACGATGAAACACAGAAATTGCATCGGAATTAAATAGAAAATGCTCAATGCCGTCTTAAGTACAAGCAGACTGACTCTTCATAGTGTCTATGCTTTGAACCACTCCTGTGACGATAGTTACACATTCCGATGCTTCACTTCAGGTTTACTGTATCCCTTATACCTTGTTGTTGACGATGAAACACAGAAATTGCATCGGAATTAAATACAAAAGGCACAATGCAACCTTAAGTACAAGAAGACTGACTCTTCTTACTGACTATGTGTTGAACCATTCCTGTGACACTAGTTAGAGATTCCGATGCTTCACTTCATGTTTACTGTATCCCTCTGACCTTCTTATTGACGATGAAACACAGTAATTGCAACGAATTAAATTGAAAAGGGCCCAATGCCGACTTAAGTACAAGACGACTGACTCTTCTTACTGTCAATGTATTGAACCATTCCTGTGACACTAGTTATAGATTCAGATGCTCCACTTCCGGTTTACTGTATCCCTTGGACCTTCTTGTTGACGATGAAACACAGAAATTGCATCGGAATTAAATCCGAAAGGCACAATGCCGACTTAAGTGCAAGAAGACCGACTCTTCTTACTGACTATGTTTGAACCACTCCTGTGACACTAGTTACAGATTCCGATGCTTCACTTCAGGATTACTGTATCCCTCAGACCTTCTTATTGACGATGAAACACAGAAATTGCATCGGATATAAATACAAAAGGCACAATGCCGACTTAAGTACATGTAGACTGACTCTTCCTACTGTCTATGTTTCGAACCATTCCTGTGACACTAGTTATAGATTCCGATGCTTCACTTCAGGTTTATTGTAACCCTCTGACCTTCTTTTTGACGATGAAACACAGAAATTGCATCGGAATTAAATGGAAAAGCACAATGTTGACTTAAGTACAAGAAAACTGATCCATTCCTGTGACACTAGTTATAGATTCCGATGCTTCACTTCAGGTTTACTGTATCCCTTGGACCTTCTTATTGACGATGAAACACAGAAATTGCATCGGAATTAAATACAAAAGGCACAATGCCGACTTAAGTACAAAAAGACTGACTCTTCTTACTGACTGTTTTCAAACATTCCTGTGACACTAGTTATACATTGTGATGCTTCACCTCAGGTTTACTGTATCCCTTGGACCTTCTTATTGACGATGAAACACAGAAATTGCATCGGAATTAAATACAAAAGGTACAATGCCGACTTAAGTACAACAAGGCTGACCCGTCTTACTGTCTATGTTTTGAACCATTACTGCGACACTAGTTATAGATTCCGATGCTTCACTTCAGGTTTACTGTATCCCTCTGAATTTCTTACTGATGATGAAACACAGAAATTGCATCGGAATTAAATACAAAAGGCACAATGCCGACTTAAGTACAGGAAGACTGACTCTTCCTACTGTCTATGTTTTGACCCATTCCTGTAACACTAGTTATAGATTCCGATGCTTCACTTAGGGTTTACTGTATCCCTTGGACCTTCCTATTGACGATGAAACCCAGAAATTGCATCGGAATAAAAATAGAAAAGGCACAATGGCGACTTAAGTACAAGAAGACTGACTCTTCCTACTATCTATGCTTTGAACCATTCCTGTGACTGTAGTTATAGATTCCGATGCTTCACTTCAGATTTACTGTAGCCCTCTGGCCTTCTTTTTGACGATGAAACACAGAAATTGCATCGAAAATAAATAGAAAAGGCACAATGCCGACTTAAGTACAAGAAGATTGACTCTTCCTGCTGTCTATGCTTTGAACCATTCCTGTGAAACTAGTTATAGATTCCGAAGCTTAACTTCAGGTTAACTGTATCCCTCTGACCTTCTTTTGACGACGAAACACAGAAATTGCATCGGAATTAATTAGAAAAGGCATAATGCTGCCTTAAATACAAGAAGACGGCCTTATCTTACGATCTATGTTTTGAACCATTGCTGTGACACTAGTTATAGATTCCGATGCTTCACTTCAGGTTAACTGTATCCCTTGGACCTTCTTATTGACGATGAAACACAGAAAATGCATCGGAATTAAATACAAAATGCATAATGCCGACTTAAGTACAAGAAGTCTGACTCTTCTTACTGACCGTTTTAAACCATTCCTGTGACACTATTTATAGATTCCGATGCTTCACTTAAGGTTTACTGTATCCCTCTGACCTTCTTATTGACGATGGAACAAAGAAATTGCATCGGAATTAATTACAAAAGGCACAATGCCAACTTAAGTACAAGAAGTCTGACTCTTCTTACTGACTATGTTTTGAACCATTCCTATGACACTTGTTATAGATTCCGATGCTTCACTTCAGGTTTACTGTATCCCTTGGACCTTCGTATTGACGATGAAACACATAAATTGCATCGGAATTAAATACAAAATGCACAATGCCGACTTAAGTACAAGAGGTCTGACTCTTCTTACTGACTGTTTTGAACCATTCCTGTGACACTATTTATAGATTCCGATGCTTCACTTAAGGTTTACTGTATCCCTTGGACCTTCTTATTGACGATGAAACACAGAAATTGCATCGGATTTAAATGAAAAGTCACAATGCCGATTTAAGTACAAGAAGACTGACTCTTCCTACTGTCTATGTTTTGAATCATTCCTGTGACACTAGTTATAGATTCCGATGCTTAACTTCAGGATTACTGTATCCCTCTGACCATCTTTTTTACGATGAAACAGAGAAATTGCATCGGAATTAAATAGAAAAGGCACAATGCTGCCTTAAGTACAAGAAGACTGACTCTTCTTACTGTCTATGCTTTGAGCCATTCCTGTGACACTAGTTATAGATTCCGATGCTTAACTTCAGGTTTACTGTATCCCTCTGACCTTCATTTTGACGACGAAATAGAGATATTTCATTGGAATTAAATAGAGAAGGCACAATGATGCCTTAAGTACAAGAAGACTGACTCTTCTTACTGTCTATGTTTTGAACCATTCCTGTGACACTAGTTACAGATTACGTTGCTTCACTTCAGCTTTACTGTATCCCTTGGACCTTCTTATTGACGATGAAACACAGATATTGCATCCGAATTAAATACAAAATGCACAATGCCGACTGAAGCACAAGAAGACTGACTCTTCGTACTGACTGTGTTTTGAACCATTCCTGTGACACTAGCTATAGATTCCGATGATTCACATCAGGTTTACTGTATCCCTTGGACCTTCTTATTGATGATGAAACACAGAAATTGCATCGGAATTAAATAGAAAAGGCACAAAGGCGGCTTAAGTACATTAAGACTGACTCTTCTTACTGACGATGTTTGGATCCATTCCTGTGACACTAGTTATAGATTCCGATGCATCACTTCAGGTTTTCTGTATCCCTCTGACCCTCTTTTGACGATGAAACACAGAAATTGCATCGGAATTAAAAATAAATGGCACAAAGCCGACATAAGTACATGAAGACTGTCTCTTCTTACTGTCTATCTTTTGAACGATTCCTGTGACGCTAGTTACAGATTCCGATGCTTAACTTAAGGTTTATTGTATCCCTCTGACCTTCTTATTGGCGATGAAACACAGAAATTGCATCGGAATGAAATAGAAAAGGCACAATGCCGACTTAAGTACAAGAAGACTGACTCTTCCTACTGTCTATGTTTGAACCATTCCTGTGACACTAGTTATAGATTCCGACGCTTCACTTCAGGTTTACTGTATCCCTCTGACCTTCTTATTGACGATAAAACACAGAAATTGCATTGGAATTAAATACAAAAGGCACAATGCCGACTTAAGTACAAGAAGACTGACTCTTCCTACTGTCTATGTTTGAACCATTCCTGTGACACTAGTTATAGATTCCGACGCTTCACTTCAGGTTTACTGTATCCCTCTGAACTTCTTATTGACGATGAAACACAGAAATTGCATCGGAATTAAATTCAAAAGGCAAAATGCCGACTTAAGCACAAGAAGACTGACTCTTCGTACTGACTAAGTTTTGAACCACTCCTGTGACACTAGTCATAGATTCCGATGATTCGCGTCAGGTTTACTGTATCCCTTGGACCTTCTTATTGACGATGAAGCACAGAAATTGCATCGGAATTAAATAAAAAAGGCACAATGCCGGCTTAAGTACATGAAGACTGACTCTTCTTACTTACTATGTTTGGAACCATTCCTGTGACACTAGTTATTGATTCCGATGCTTCACTTCAGGTTTACTGTATCACTCTGACCTTCTTAATGACGATGAAACTTAGGAATTGCGTCGAATTAAATTGAAAGGGCACAATGCCGACTTAAGTACAAGAAGACTGACTCTTCCTACTGTCTATGTTATGAACCATTCCTGTGACACTAGTTATAGATTCCGATGCTTCACTCCAGGTTTACTGTATCCCATGGACCTTATTATTGACGATGAAACACAGAAATTGCATCGGAATTAAATAGAAAAGGCAGAATGCCTACTTAAGTACAAGAAGACTGATTCTTCTTACTGTCTATGTTTTGAACCATTCCTGTGACGCTAGTTACAGATTCCTATGCTTCACTTAAGGCTTACTGTATCCCTCTGACCTTCTTATTGGCGCTGAAACACAGAAATTGCATCGGAATCAAATAGAAAAGGCACGATGCCGACTTAAGAACAAGAAGACTGACTCTTCTTACTGTCTTTGTTTGAACCGTTCCTGTGACACTAGTTATAGATTCCGATGCTTCACTTCAGGTTTACTGTATCCCTCTGAACTTTTTATTGACGATGAAACACAGAAATTGCATCGGAATTATATACAAAAGGCACAATGCCGACTTAAGCACAGGAAGACTGACTCTTCGTACTGACTATGTTTCGAACCATTCCTGTGACACTAGTTATAGATTCCGATGATTCACGTCAGGTTTACTGTATCCCTTGGACCTTCTTATTGACGATGAAACACAGAAATTGCATCGGAATTAAATAGAAAAGGCACATGCCGGCTTAAGTACATGTAGATTGACTCTTCTTGCTGACTATGTTTGGAACCATTCCTGTGACACTAGTTATAGATTCCGATGCTTCACTTCAGGTTTTCTGTATCCCTCTGACATTCTTATTGACAATGAAACACAGATATTGCATCGGAATGAAATAGAAAAGGCACAATGCCGACTTAAGTACAAGAAGACAAACTCTCCTTGCTGACTAAGATTTGAACCATTCCTGTGACACTGGTTATAGATACCGATGCTTCACTTCAGGTTTACTGTATCCCCCTGACCATCCTATTGACGATGAAACACAGAAATTGCATCGGAATTAAATTGAAAAGGAACAATGCCGACTGAAGTACAAGAAGACTGACTCTTCCTACTGCCTATATTTGAACCAATCCTGTGACACTAGTTATAGATTCCGACGCTTCACTTCTGGTTTACTGTATCCCTCTGACCTTCTTATTGACCATAAAACACAGAAATTGCATCGGAATTAAATGCAATAGGCACAATGCCGACTTAGGTGCAAGAAGACTGACTCTTCGTACTGACTATGTTTCGAATCATTACTGTGACACTAGTTATAGAATCCGATGCTTCACTTCAGATTTACTGTATCCCTTAGACCTTATTATTGACGATGTAACACAGAAGTTGCATCGGAATTAAATACAAAAGGCACAATGCCGACTTAAGAACAAGAAGACTGACACTTCTTACTGTCTATGTTTGAACCGTTCCTGTGACACTAGTTATGGATACCGATGCTTCACTTCAGGTTTACTGTATCCCTCTGACCTTTTTATTGACGATGAAACACAGAAATTGCATCGGAATTATATACAAAAGGCACAATGTCGACTTAAGCACAAGAAGACTGACTCTTCGTACTGACTATGTTTCGAACCATTCCTGTGACACTAGTTACAGATTACGATGCTTCACTTCAGCTTTACTGTATCCCTTGGACCTTCTTATTGACGATGAAACACAGATATTGCATCGGAATAAAAATAGAAAAGGCACAATGGCGACTTAAGTACAAGAAGACTGACTCTTCCTACTATCTATGCTTTGAACCATTCCTGTGACTGTAGTTATAGATTCCGATGCTTCACTTCAGATTTACTGTAGCCCTCTGGCCTTCTTTTTGACGATGAAACACAGAAATTGCATCGAAAATAAATAGAAAAGGCACAATGCCGACATAAGTACAAGAAGCTTGACTCTTCCTGCTGTCTATGCTTTGAACCATTCCTGTGAAACTAGTTATAAATTCCGATGCTTAACTTCAGGTTAACTGTATCCCTCTGACCTTCTTTTTGACGACGAAACACAGAAATTGCATCGGAATTAATTAGAAAAGGCATAATGCTGCCTTAAATACAAGAAGACGGCCTTATCTTACGATCTATGTTTTGAACCATTGCTGTGACACTAGTTATAGATTCCGATGCTTCACTTCAGCTTTACTGTATCCCTTGGACCTTCTTATTGACGATGAAACACAGAAAATGCATCGGAATTAAATACAAAATGCATAATGCCTACTTAAGTACAAGAAGTCTGACTCTTCTTACTGACTGTTTTAAACCATTCCTGTGACACTATTTATAGATTCCGATGCTTCACTTAAGGTTTACTGTATCCCTCTGACCTTCTTATTGACGATGGAACACAGAAATTGCATCGGAATTAAATACAAAAGGCACAATGCCAACTTAAGTTCAAGAAGTCTGACTCTTCTTACTGACTATGTTTTGAACCATTCCTATGACACTAGTTATAGATTCCGATGCTTCACTTCAGGTTTACTGTATCCCCTGGACCTTCGTATTGACGATGAAACACAGAAATTGCATCGGAATTAAATACAAAATGCACAATGCCGACTTAAGTACAAGAAGTCTGACTCTTCTTACTGACTGATTTGAACCATTCCTGTGACACTATTTATAGATTCCGATGCTTCACTTAAGGTTTACTGTATCCCTCTGACCTTCTTATTGACGATGGAACACAGAATTTGCATCGGAATTAAGTACAAAAGGCACAATGCCGACATAAGTACAAGAAGACTGACTCTACTTTCTGACTATGTTTTGAAACATTCCTGTGACACTAGTTATAGATTCCGATGCTTCACTTCAGGTTTAATCTATCCCTAGGACCTTCTTATTGAAGATGAAGCACAGAAATTGCAACGGAAATAAATACAAAAGGCACAATGCCGAATTAAGTACAAGAAGACTGAATCTTCTTACTGACTATGTTTTGAACCAATCCTGTGACACTAGTTATAGATTTCGATGCTTCACTTCAGGTTTACTGTATCCCTTGGACCTTCTTATTGACGATGTAACACTGATATTGCATCGGAATAAAATAGAAAAGGCACAATGCCGACTTAAGTACAAGAAGACTGACTCTTCTTACTGTCTATGTTTTGATCCATTCCTGTGACGCTAGTTATAGATTCCGATGCTTCTATTCAGGTTTACTGTATCCCTCTGACCTTCTTATTGACGATGAAACACAGAAATTGCATCGGATTTAAATGAAAAGTCACAATGCCGACTTAAGTACAAGAAGACTGACTCTGCCTACTGTCTATGTTTTGAATCATTCCTGTGACACTAGTTATAGATTCCGATGCTTAACTTCAGGATTACTGTATCCCTCTGACCATCTTTTTTACGATGAAACAGAGAAATTGCATCGGAATTAAATAGTAAAGGCACAATGCTGCCTTAAGTACAAGAAGACTGACTCTTCTTACTGTCTATGTTTTGAGCCATTCCTGTGACACTAGTTATAGATTCCGATGCTTAACTTCAGGTTTACTGTATCCCTCTGACCTTCATTTTGACGACGAAATAGAGATATTGCATTGGAATTAAATAGAGAAGGCACAATGCTGCCTTAAGTACAAGAAGACTGACTCTTCTTACTGTCTATGTTTTGAACCATTCCTGTGACACTAGTTACAGATTACGATGCTTCACTTCGTCTTTACTGTATCCCTTGGACCTTCTTATTGACGATGAAACACAGATATTGCATCCGAATTAAATACAAAATGCACAATGCCGACTTAAGTACAAGAAGATTGACTCTTCTTACTGACTGTTTTGAACCATTCCTGTGACACTAGTTATAGATTCCGATGCTTCACTTCTGGTTTACTCTATCCCTAGGACCTTCTTATTGACGATGAAACACAGAAATTGCATCGGAACGCAATACAAAAGCACAATGCCGACTTAAGTACAAGAAGACTGACTCTTCCTACTGTCTATGTTTTGAATCATTCCTGTCACACTAGGTATAGATTCCGATGCTTCGTTTCAGGTTTACTGTATCTCTTGGGTCTTCTTATTGACGATGAAACACAGATAGTGCATCGGAGTTAAATACAAAAGGCACAATGCCGACTTAAGTACAAGAAGACTGACCCTTCTTACTGACTGCTTTGAACCATACCTGTGACACTAGTTATAGATTCCGATACTTCACTTCAGGTTTACTGTATCCCTCTGACCTTCTTATTGACGATGAGACACAGAAATTGCATCGGCATTAAATACAAAAGGCA
The DNA here is from genome assembly GCF_021461385.2 of Schistocerca piceifrons. NCBI lineage: Eukaryota > Metazoa > Arthropoda > Insecta > Orthoptera > Acrididae > Schistocerca > Schistocerca piceifrons. The sequence continues at coordinate 850,411,077 of NC_060141.1, read as the reverse complement.
CAATGCCGACTTTAGTACAAGAAGACTGACCCATCTTACTGTCTACGTTTTGAACAATTCCTGTGACACTAAATATAGATTCCGATGCTTCACTTCACGTTTACTGTATCCCTCTGACCTTCTTATTGACGATGAAACACAGAAATTGCATCGGAATTAAATAGAAAAGGCACAATGCCGACTTAAGTACAAGAAGACTGACTCTTTCTACTGTCTATGTTTTGAACCATTCCTGTGACACTAGTTATAGATTCCGATGCTTCACTTCAGGCTTACTGTATACCTTGGACCTTCTTATTGACGATGAAACAAAGAAATTGCATCGGAATTAAATAGAAAAGGCACATTGCCGACTTAAGTACAAGAGGACTGCTCTTCCTACTGTCTATGTTTTTAACCATTCCTGTGACACTAGTTATAGATTCCGATGCTTCACTTCAAGTTCACTGTATCCCTCTGACCTTCTTATTGACGATGAAACACAGAAATTGCATCGGAACTAAATACAAAAGGCACAATGCCGACTTAAGTACAAGAAGACTGACTCTTCCTACTATCTAAGTTTGAACCATTCCAGTGACACTTGTTATAGATTCCGATGCTTCATTTCAGGTTTACTATATCGCTTGGACCTACTTATTGACGATGAAACACAGATAGTGCATCGGAGTTACATTCAAAAGGCACAATGCCGACTTAAGTACAAGAAGACTGACTCTTCCTACTGTCTATGTTTTGAACCATTCCTGTGACACTAGTTACAGATTCCGATGCTTCACTTAAAGTTTATTGTATCTCTCTGACCTTCTTATTGGCGATGAGACACAGAAATTGCATAGGAATGAAATAGAAAAGGCACAATGCCGACTTAAGTACAAGAAGACTGACTCTTCCTACTGTCAATGTTTGAACCATTCCTGTGACACTAGTTATAGATTCCGACGCTTCACTTCAGGTTTACTGTATCCCTCTGACCTTCTTATTGACGATGAAACACAGAAATTGCATCGGAATTAAATACAAAAGGCACAATGCCGACTGAAGCACAAGAAGACTGACTCTTCGTACTGACTGTGTTTTGAACCATTCCTGTGACACTAGCTATAGATTCCGATGATTCACATCAGGTTTACTGTATCCCTTGGACCTTCTTATTGATGATGAAACACAGAAATTGCATCGGAATTAAATAGAAAAGGCACAAAGGCGGCTTAAGTACATGAAGACTGACTCTTCTTACTGACGATGTTTGGATCCATTCTTGTGACACTAGTTATAGATTCCGATGCTTCACTTCAGGTTTTCTGTATCCCTCTGACCTTCTTTTGACGATGAAACACAGAAATTGCATCGGAATTAAAAATAAATGGCACAAAGCCGACATAAGTACATGAAGACTGTCTCTTCTTACTGTCTATCTTTTGAACGATTCCTGCGACGCTAGTTACAGATTCCGATGCTTAACTTAAGACTTATTGTATCCCTCTGACCTTCTTATTGGCGATGAAACACAGAAATTGCATCGGAATGAAATAGAAAAGGCACAATGCCGACTTAAGTACAAGAAGACTGACTCTTCCTACTGTCTATGTTTGAACCATTCCTGTGAGACTAGTTATAGATTCCGACGCTTCACTTCAGGTTTACTGTATCCCACTGACCTTCTTATTGACGATAAAACACAGAAATTGCATCGGAATTAAATACAAAAGGCACAATGCCGACTTAAGTACAAGAAGACTGACTCTTCCTACTGTCAATGTTTGAACCATTCCTGTGACACTAGTTATAGATTCCGACGCTTCGCTTCAGGTTTACTGTATCCCTCTGAACTTCTTATTGACGATGAAACACAGAAATTGCATCGGAATTAAATACAAAAGGCAAAATGCCGACTTAAGCACAAGAAGACTGACTCTTCGTACTGACTAAGTTTTGAACCACTCCTGTGACACTAGTTATAGATTCCGATGATTCGCGTCAGGTTTACTGTATCCCTTGGACCTTCTTATTGACGATGAAACACAGAAATTGCATCGGAATTAAATAGAAAAGGCACAATGCCGGCTTAAGTACATGAAGACTGACTCTTCTTACTGTCTATGCTTTGAACCATTCCTGTGACGCTAGTTACAGATTCCGATGCTTCACTTAAGGCTTACTGTATCCCTCTGACCTTCTTATTGGCGCTGAAACACAGAAATTGCATCGGAATCAAATAGAAAAGGCACGATGCCGACTTAAGTACAAGAAGACTGACTCTTCCTACTGCCTATATTTGAACCATTCCTGTGACACTAGTTATAGATTCCGACGCTTCACTTCAGGTTTACTGTATCCCTCTGACCTTCTTATTGACCATAAAACACAGAAATTTCATCGGAATTAAATGCAAAATGCACAATGCCGACTTAAGTACAAGAAGACTGACTCTTCGTGCTGACTATGTTTTGAATCATTCCTGTGACACTAGTTATAGAATCCGATGCTTCACTTCAGATTTACTGTATCCTTTGGACCTTATTATTGACGATGTAACACAGAAATTGCATCGGAATTAAATACAAAAGGCACAATGCCGACTTAAGGACAAGAAGACTGACTCTTCTTACTGTCTATGTTTGAACCGTTCCTGTGACACTAGTTATAGATTCCGATGCTTCACTTCAGGTTTACTGTATCCCTCTGAACTTTTTATTGACGATGAAACACAGAAATTGCATCGGAATTATATACAAAAGGCACAATGCCGACTTAAGCACAAGAAGACTGACTCTTCGTACTGACTATGTTTCGAACCATTCCTGTGACACTAGTTATAGATTCCGATGATTCACGTCAGGTTTACTGTGTTCCTTGGACCTTCTTATTGACGATGAAACACAGAAATTGCATCGGAATTAAATAGAAAAGGCACATGCCGGCTTAAGTACATGTATGTTGACTCTTCTTGCTGACTATGTTTGGAACCATTCCTGTGACACTAGTTATAGATTCCGATGCTTCACTTCAGGTTTTCTGTATCCCTCTGACATTCTTATTGACAATGAAACACAGATATTGCATCGGAATGAAATAGAAAAGGCACAATGCCGACTTAAGTACAAGAAGACTAACTCTCCTTGCTGACTAAGATTTGAACCATTCCTGTGACACTGGTTATAGATACCGATGCTTCACTTCAGGTTTACTGTATCCCTCTGACCATCTTATTGACGATGAAACACAGAAATTGCATCGGAATTAAATTGAAAAGGAACAATGCCGACTGAAGTACAAGAAGACTGACTCTTCCTACTGCCTATATTTGAACCAATCCTGTGACACTAGTTATAGATTCCGACGCTTCACTTCAGGTTTACTGTATCCCTCTGACCTTCTTATTGACCATAAAACACAGAAATTGCATCGGAATTAAATGCAATAGGCACAATGCCGACTTAAGTACAAGAAGACTGACTCTTCGTACTGACTATGTTTTGAATCATTACTGTGACACTAGTTATAGAATCCGATGCTTCACTTCAGATTTACTGTATCCCTTGGACCTTATTATTGACGATGCAACACAGAAGTTGCATCGGAATTAAATACAAAAGGCACAATGCCGACTTAAGAACAAGAAGACTGACCCTTCATACTGTCTATGTTTGAACCGTTCCTGTGACACTAGTTATGGATACCGATGCTTCACTTCAGGTTTACTGTATCCCTCTGACCTTTTTATTGACGATGAAACACAGAAATTGCATCGGAATTATATACAAAAGGCACAATGTCGACTTAAGCACAAGAAGACTGACTCTTCGTACTGACTATGTTTCGAACCATTCCTGTGACACTAGTTATAGATTCCGATGATTCACGTCAGGTTTACTGTATACCTTGGACCTTCTTATTGACGATGAAACACAGAAATTGCATCGGAATTAAATAGAAAAGGCACAAAGCCGGCTTAAGTACATGTAGACGGACTCTTCTTGCTGACTATGTTTGGAACCATTCCTGTGACACTAGTTATAGATTCCGATGCTTCACTTCAGGTTTACTGTATCCCTCTGACCTTCTTAATGACGATGAAACTTAGAAATTTCATCGGAATTAAATTGAAAAGGCACAATGCTGACTTAAGTACAAGAATACTGACTCTTCCTACTGTCTATGTTATGAACCATTCCTGTGACACTAGTTATAGATTCCGATGCTTCACTCCAGGTTTACTGTATCTCTTGGACGTTCTTATTGACGATGAAACAGAGAAATTACATCGGAAATAAATAGAAAAGGCACATTGCCGACTTAAGTACAAGAAGACTGACTCTTCCTTTTGACTACGTTTGGAACCGTTCCTGTGACACTAGTTATAGATTCCGATGCTTCACTTCAGGTTTACTGTATCCCTCTGAGTTTCTTATTGACGATGAAACACAGAAATTGCATCGGAATTAAATAGAAAAGGCACAATGCCGACTTAAGTACAAGAAGACTGATTCTTCTTACTGACTATGTTTTGAACCATTCCTGTGACACTAGTTACAGATTCCGATGCTTCACTTCAGGCTTACTCTATCCCAAGGACATTCTTATTGACGATGAAACACAGATATTGCATCGGAATTAAATAGAAAAGGCACAATGCTGACTTAAGTACAAGAAGACTGACTCTTCTTACTGACTATGTTTTGAACCATTCCTGTGACACTAGTTATAGATTCCGATGCTTCACTTCAGGTTTGCGGTATTCCTTGGACCTTCTTATTGACAATGAAACACAGAAATTGCATCGGAATAAAATAGAAAAGGCACAATGCCGACTTAAGTACAAGAAGACTGACTCTTCTTACTGTCTATGTTTTGAACCATTCCTGTGACGCTAGTTACAGATTCCGATGCTTCACTTCAGGGTTACTGTATCCCTCTGACTTTCTTATTGACGATGAAACACAGAAATTGCATCGGAATTAAATAGAAAAGGCACAATGCCAAATTAAGTACAAGAAGATTGACTCTTTCTACTGTCTATGTTTTGAACCATTCCTGTGACACTAGTTATAGATTACGATGCTTCACTTCAGGTTTACTGTATCCCTTGGACCTTCCTATTGACGGTGAAGCAAAGAAATTGCATCGGAATTAAATAGAAAGGGAACAAGACCGACTTAAGTGCAAGATGACTGACTCTTCCTACTGTCTATGTTTTGAACCATTCCTGTGACACTAGTTATAGATTCCGATGCTTCACTTCAGGTTTACTGTATCCCTCTGAGCTTCCTATTGGCGATGAAACACAGAAATTGCATCGGAATTAAATAGAGAAGGCCCAATTCCAACTCAAGTACAAGAGGACTGAGTCTTCCTACAGTCTATGTTTTGAACCATTCCTGTGACACTAGTTATAGATTCCGATGCTTCAGTTCAGGTTTACTGTATCCCTTGGACTTTTGTATTGACGATGAAACACAGTAATTGCGTCGGAATTAATACAAAAGGCACAATGCCGACTTAAGTACAAGAAGACTGACTCTTCTTACTGACTATGTTTTGAACCATTCTTGTGACACTAGTTATAGATTCCGATGCTTCACTTCTGGTTTACTCTATCCCTAGGACCTTCTTATTGACGATGAAACACAGAAATTGCATCGGAACTAAATACAAAAGGCACAATGCCGACTTAAGTACAAGAAGACTGACTCTTCCTACCGTCTATGTTTTGAACCATTCCTGTGACACTAGTTATAGATTCCGATGCTTCGTTTCAGGTTTACTGTATCTCTTGGGTCTTCTTATTGACGATGAAACACAGATAGTGCATCGGAGTTAAATACAAAAGGCACAATGCCGACTTAAGTACAAGAAGACTGACCCTTCTTACTGACTGTTTGAACCATTCCGATGATTCACATCAGGTTTACTGTATCCCTTGGACCTTCTTATTGATGATGAAACACAGAAATTGCATCGGAATTAAATAGAAAAGGCACAATGGCGGCTTAAGTACATGAAGACTGACTCTTCTTACTGACTATGTTTGGATCCATTCCTGTGACACTAGTTATAGATTCCGATGCTTCACTTCAGGTTTTCTGTATCCCTCTGACCTTCTTTTGACGATGAAACACAGAAATTGCATAGGAATTAAAAATAAATGGCACAAAGCCGACATAAGTACATGAAGACTGTCTCTTCCTACTGTCTATCTTTTGAACGAGTCCTGTGACGCTAGTTACAGATTCCGACGCTTAACTTAAGGTTTACTGTATCCCTCTGACCTTCTTATTGACCATAAAACACAGAAATTGCATCGGAATTAAATGCAATAGGCACAATGCCGACTTAAGTACAAGAAGACTGACTCTTCGTACTGACTATGATTTGAATCTTTACTGTGACACTAGTTATAGAATCCGATGCTTCACTTCAGATTTACTGTATCCCTTGGACCTTATTATTGACGATGTAACACAGAAGTTGCATCGGAATTAAATACAAAAGGCACAATGCCGACTTAAGAACAAGAAGACTGACCCTTCTTACTGTCTATGTTTGAACAGTTCCTGTGACACTAGTTATGGATACCGATGCTTCACTACAGGTTTACAGTATCCCTCTGACCTTTTTATTGACGATGAAACACAGAAATTGCATCGGAATTATATACAAAAGGCACAATGTCGACTTAAGCACAAGAAGACTGACTCTTCGTACTGACTATGTTTCGAACCATTCCTGTGACACTAGTTATAGATTCCGATGATTCACGTCAGGTTTACTGTATCCCTTGGACCTTCTTATTGACGATGAAACACAGAAATTGCATCGGAATTAAATAGAAAAGGCACAATGCCGGCTTAAGTACATGAAGACTGACTCTTCTTACTTACTATGTTTGGAACCATTCCTGTGACACTAGTTATTGATTCCGATGCTTCACTTCAGGCTTACTGTATCCCTCTGACCTTCTTAATGACGATGAAACTTAGAAATTGCATCGGAATTAAATTGAAAAGGCACAATGCTGACTTAAGTACTAGAATACTGACTCTTCCTACTGTCTATGTTATGAACCATTCCTGTGACACTAGTTATAGATTCCGATGCTTCACTCCAGGTTTACTGTATCCCTTGGACGTTATTATTGACGATGAAACAGAGAAATTACATCGGAAATAAATAGAAAAGGCACATTGCCGACTTAAGTACAAGAAGACTGACTCTTCCTTTTGACTACGTTTGGAACCGTTCCTGTGACACTAGTTATAGATTACGATGCTTCACTTCAGGTTTACTGTATCCCTCTCAGTTTCTTATTGACGATGAAACACAGAAATTGCATCGGAACTAAATACAAAAGGCACAATGCCGACTTAAGTACAAGAAGACTGACTCTTCCTACTATCTAAGTTTGAACCATTCCAGTGACACTTGTTATAGATTCCGATGCTTCCTTTCAGGTTTACTATATCGCTTGGACCTACTTATTGACGATGAAACACAGATAGTGCATCGGAGTTACATTCAAAAGGCACAATGCCGACTTAAGTACAAGAAGACTGACTCTTCCTACTGTCTATGTTTTGGACCATTCCTGTGACACTAGTTACAGATTCCGATGCTTCACTTAAAGTTTATTGTATCTCTCTGACCTTCTTATTGGCGATGAGACACAGAAATTGCATCGGAATGAAATAGAAAAGGCACAATGCCGACTTAAGTACAAGAAGACTGACTCTTCCTACTGTCTATGTTTGAACCATTCCTGTGACACTAGTTATAGATTCCGACGCTTCACTTCAGGTTTACTGTATCCCTCTGACCTTCTTATTGACTATAAAACACAGAAATTGCATCGGAATTAAATACAAAAGGCATAATGCCGACTTAAGTACAAGAAGACTGACTCTTCCTACTGTCTATGTTTGAACCATTCCTGTGACACTAGTTATAGATTCCGACGCTTCACTTCAGGTTTACTGTATCCCTCTGAACTTCTTATTGACGATGAAACACAGAAATTGCATCGGAATTAAATACAAAAGGCAAAATGCCGACTTAAGCACAAGAAGACTGACTCTTCGTACTGACTAAGTTTTGAACCACTCCTGTGACACTAGTTATAGATTCCGATGATTCGCGTCAGGTTTACTGTATCCCTTGGACCTTCTTATTGACGATGAAACACAGAAATTGCATTGGAATTAAATAGAAAAGGCACAATGCCGGCTTAAGTACATGAAGACTGACTCTTCTTACTTACTATGTTTGGAACCATTCCTGTGACACTAGTTATTGATTCCGATGCTTCACTTCAGGCTTACTGTATCCCTCTGACCTTCTTAATGACGATGAAACTTAGGAATTGCGTCGAATTAAATTGAAAAGGCACAATGCCGACTTAAGTACAAGAAGACTGACTCTTCCTACTGTCTATGTTATGAACCATACCTGTGACACTAGTTATAGATTCCGATGCTTCACTCCAGGTTTACTGTATCCCATGGACCTTATTATTGACGATGAAACACAGAAATTGCATCGGAATTAAATAGAAAAGGCAGAATGCCTACTTAAGTACAAGAAGACTGATTCTTCTTACTGTCTATGTTTTGAACCATTCCTGTGACGCTAGTTACAGATTCCGATGCTTCACTTAAGGCTTACTGTATCCCTCTGACCTTCTTATGTGCGCTGAAACACAGAAATTGCATCGGAATCAAATAGAAAAGGCACGATGCCGACTTAAGTACAAGAAGACTGACTCTTCCTACTGCCTATATTTGAACCATTCCTGTGACACTAGTTATAGATTCCGACGCTTCACTTCAGGTTTACTGTATCCCTCTGACCTTCTTATTGACCATAAAACACAGAAATTTCATCAGAATTAAATGCAAAATGCACAATGCCGACTTAAGTACAAGAAGACTGACTCTTCGTGCTGACTATGTTTTGAATCATTCCTGTGACACTAGTTATAGAATCCGATGCTTCACTTCAGATTTACTGTATCCCTTGGACCTTATTATTGACGATGTAACACAGAAATTGCATCGGAATTATATACAAAAGGCACAATGCCGACTTAAGAACAAGAAGACTGACTCTTCTTACTGTCTATGTTTGAACCGTTCCTGTGACACTAGTTATAGATTCCGATGCTTCACTTCAGGTTTACTGTATCCCTCTGACCTTTTTATTGACGATGAAACACAGAAATTGCATCGGAATTATATACAAAAGGCACAATGCCGACTTAAGCACAAGAAGACTGACTCTTCGTACTGACTATGTTTCGAACCATTCCTGTGACACTAGTTACAGATTCCGATGATTCACGTCAGGTTTACTGTATCCCTTGGACCTTCTTATTGACGATGAAACACAGAAATTGCATCGGAATTAAATAGAAAAGGCACATGCCGGCTTAAGTACATGTAGATTGACTCTTCTTGCTGACTATGCTTGGAACCATTCCTGTGACACTAGGTATAGATTCCGATGCTTCACTTCAGGTTTTCTGTATCCCTCTGACATTCTTATTGACAATGAAACACAGATATTACATCGGAATGAAATAGAAAAGGCACAATGCCGACTTAAGTACAAGAAGACTAACTCTCCTTGCTGACTAAGATTTGAACCATTCCTGTGACACTGGTTATAGATACCGATGCTTCACTTCAGGTTTACTGTATCCCTCTGACCATCTTATTGACGATGAAACACAGAAATTGCATCGGAATTAAACTGAAAAGGAACATTGCCGACTGAAGTACAAGAAGACTGACTCTTCCTACTGCCTATATTTGAACCAATCCTGTGACACTAGTTATAGATTCCGACGCTTCACTTCAGGTTTACTGTATCCCTCTGACCTTCTTATTGACCATAAAACACAGAAATTGCATCGGAATTAAATGCAATAGGCACAATGCCGACTTAAGTACAAGAAGACTGACTCTTCGTACTGACTATGTTTTGAATCATTACTGTGACACTAGTTATAGAATCCGATGCTTCACTGCAGATTTACTGTATCACTTGGACCTTATTATTGACGATGTAACACAGAAGTTGCATCGGAATTAAATACAAAAGGCACAATGCCGACTTAAGAACAAGAAGACTGACCCTTCTTACTGTATATGTTTGAACCGTTCCTGTGACACTAGTTATGGATACCGATGCTTCACTTCAGGTTTACTGTATCCCTCTGACCTTTTTATTGACGATGAAACACAGAAATTGCATCGGAATTATATACAAAAGGCACAATGTCGACTTATGCACAAGAAGACTGACTCTTCGTACTGACTATGTTTCGAACCATTCCTGTGACACTAGTTATACATTCCGATGATTCACGTCAGGTTTACTGTATGCCTTGGACCTTCTTATTGACGATGAAACACAGAAATTGCATCGGAATTAAATAGAAAAGGCACAAAGCCGGCTTAAGTACATGTAGACGGACTCTTCTTGCTGACTATGTTTGGAACCATTCCTGTGACACTAGTTATAGATTCCGATGCTTCACTTCAGGTTTACTGTATCCCTCTGACCTTCTTAATGACGATGAAACTTAGAAATTGCATCGGAATTAAATTGAAAAGGCACAATGCTGACTTAAGTACAAGAATACTGACTCTTCCTACTGTCTATGTTATGAACCATTCCTGTGACACTAGTTATAGATTCCGATGCTTCACTCCAGGTTTACTGTATCCCTTGGACGTTCTTATTGGCGATGAAACAGAGATATTACATCGGAAATAAATAGAAAAGGCACATTGCCGACTTAAGTACAAGAAGACCGACTCTTCCTTTTGACTATGTTTGGAACCGTTCCTGTGACACTAGTTATAGATTCCGATGCTTCACTTCAGGTTTACTGTATCCCTCTGAGTTTCTTATTGACGATGAAACACAGAAATTGCATCGGAATTAAATAGAAAAGGCACAATGCCGACTTAAGTACAAGAAGACTGACTCTTCTTACTGACTATGTTTTGAACCATTCCTGTGACGCTAGTTACAGATTCCGATGCTTCACTTCAGGGTTACTGTATCCCTCTGACTTTCTTATTGACGATGAAACACAGAAATTGCATCGGAATTAAATAGAAAATGCACAATGCCAAATTAAGTACAAGAAGACTGACTCTTTCTACTGTCTATGTTTTGAACCATTCCTGTGACACTAGTTATAGATTACGATGCTTCACTTCAGGTTTACTGTATCCCTTGGACCTTCCTATTGACGGTGAAGCAAAGAAATTGCATCGGAATTAAATAGAAAGGGAACAAGACCGACTTAAGTACAAGATGACTGACTCTTCCTACTGTCTGTGTTTTGAACCATTCCTGTGACACTAGTTATAGATTCCGATGCTTCACTTCAGGTTTACTGTATCCCTCTGAGCTTCCTATTGGCGATGAAACACAGAAATTGCATCGGAATTAAATAGAGAAGGCCCAATGCCAACTCAAGTACAAGAGGACTGAGTCTTCCTACAGTCTATGTTTTGAACCATTCCTGTGACACTAGTTATAGTTTCCGATGCTTCGTTTCAGGCTTACTGTATCTCTTGGGTCTTCTTATTGACGATGAAACACAGATAGTGCATCGGAGTTAAATACAAAAGGCACAATGCCGACTTAAGTACCAGAAGACTGACCCCTCTTACTCACTGCTTTGAACCATTCCGATGATTCACATCAGGTTTACTGTATCCCTTGGACCTTCTTATTGATGATGAAACACAGAAATTGCATCGGAATTAAATAGAAAAGGCACAATGGCGGCTTAAGTACATGAAGACTGACTCTTCTTACTGACTATGTTTGGATCCATTCCTGTGACACTAGTTATAGATTCCGATGCATCACTTCATTTTTTCTGTATCCCTCTGACCTTCTTTTGACGATGAAACACAGAAATTGCATCGGAATTAAAAATAAATGGCACAAAGCCGACATAAGTACATGAAGACTGTCTCTTCTTACTGTCTATCTTTTGAACGAGTCCTGTGACGCTAGTTACAGATTCCGATGCTTAACTTAAGGTTTACTGTATCCCTCTGACCTTCTTATTGACCATAAAACACAGAAATTGTATCGGAATTAAATGCAATAGGCACAATGCCGACTTAAGTACAAGAAGACTGACTCTTCGTACTGACTATCTTTTGAATCATTACTGTGACACTAGTTATAGAATCCGATGCTTCACTGCAGATTTACTGTATCCCTTGGACCTTATTATTGACGATGTAACACAGAAGTTACATCGGAATTAAATACAAAAGGCACAATGCCGACTTAAGAACAAGAAGACTGACCCTTCTTACTGTCTATGTTTGAACCGTTCCTGTGACACTAGTTATGGATACCGATGCTTCACTTCAGGTTTACTGTATCCCTCTGACCTTTTTATTGACGATGAAACACAGAAATTGCATCGGAATTATATACAAAAGGCACAATGTCGACTTAAGCACAAGAAGACTGACTCTTCGTACTGACTATGTTTCGAACCATTCCTGTGACACTAGTTATAGATTCCGATGATTCACGTCAGGTTTACTGTATGCCTTGGACCTTCTTATTGACGATGAAACACAGAAATTGCATCGGAATTAAATAGAAAAGGCACAAAGCCGGCTTAAGTACATGTAGACGGTCTCTTCTTGCTGACTATGTTTGGAACCATTCCTGTGACACTAGTTATAGATTCCGATGCTTCACTTCAGGTTTACTGTATCCCTCTGACCTTCTTAATGACGATGAAACTTAGAAATTGCATCGGAATTAAATTGAAAAGGCACAATGCTGACTTAAGTACAAGAATACTGACTCTTCCTACTGTCTATGTTATGAACCATTCCTGTGACACTAGTTATAGATTCCGATGCTTCACTCCAGGTTTACTGTATCCCTTGGACGTTCTTATTGGCGATGAAACAGAGAAATTACATCGGAAATAAATAGAAAAGGCACATTGCCGACTTAAGTACAAGAAGACCGACTCTTCCTTTTGACTATGTTTGGAACCGTTCCTGTGACACTAGTTATAGATTCCGATGCTTCACTTCAGGTTTACTGTATCCCTCTGAGTTTCTTATTGACGATGAAACACAGAAATTGCATCGGAATTAAATAGAAAAGGCACAATGCCGACTTAAGTACAAGAAGACTGACTCTTCTTACTGACTATGTTTTGAACCATTCCTGTGACGCTAGTTACAGATTCCGATGCTTCACTTCAGGGTTACTGTATCCCTCTGACTTTCTTATTGACGATGAAACACAGAAATTGCATCGGAATTAAATAGAAAAGGCACAATGCCAAATTAAGTACAAGAAGACTGACTCTTTCTACTGTCTATGTTTTGAACCATTCCTGTGACACTAGTTATAGATTACGATGCTTCACTTCAGGTTTACTGTATCCCTTGGACCTTCCTATTGACGGTGAAGCAAAGAAATTGCATCGGAATTAAATAGAAAGGGAACAAGACCGACTTAAGTACAAGATGACTGACTCTTCCTACTGTCTATGTTTTGAACCATTCCTGTGACACTAGTTATAGATTCCGATGCTTCACTTCAGGTTTACTGTATCCCTCTGACCTTCTTATTGACCATAAAACACAGAAATTGCATCGGAATTAAATGCAATAGGCACAATGCCGACTTAAGTACAAGAAGACTGACTCTTCGTACTGACTATGTTTTGAATCATTACTGTGACACTAGTTATAGAATCCGATGCTTCACTGCAGATTTACTGTATCCCTTGGACCTTATTATTGACGATGTAACACAGAAGTTGCATCGGAATTAAATACAAAAGGCACAATGCCGACTTAAGTACAAGAAGACTGACCCTTCTTACTCACTGCTTTGAACCATTCCGATGATTCACATCAGGTTTACTGTATCCCTTGGACCTTCTTATTGACGATGAAACACAGAAATTGCATCGGAATTAAATAGAAAAGGCACATGCCGGCTTAAGTACATGTAGATTGACTCTTCTTGCTGACTATGTTTGGAACCATTCCTGTGACACTAGTTATAGATTCCGATGCTTCACTTCAGGTTTTCTGTATCCCTCTGACATTCTTATTGACAATGAAACACAGATATTGCATCGGAATGAAATAGAAAAGGCACAATGCCGACTTAAGTACAAGAAGACTAACTCTCCTTGCTGACTAAGATTTGAACCATTCCTGTGACACTGGTTATAGATACCGATGCTTCACTTCAGGTTTACTGTATCCCTCTGACCATCTTATTGACGATGAAACACAGAAATTGCATCGGAATTAAATTGAAAAGGAACAATGCCGACTGAAGTACAAGAAGACTGACTCTTCCTACTGCCTATATTTGAACCAATCCTGTGACACTAGTTATAGATTCCGACGCTTCACTTCTGGTTTACTGTATCCCTCTGACCTTCTTATTGACCATAAAACACAGAAATTGCATCGGAATTAAATGCAATAGGCACAATGCCGACTTAAGTGCAAGAAGACTGAGTCTTCGTACTGACTATGTTTTGAATCATTACTGTGACACTAGTTATAGAATCCGATGCTTCACTTCAGATTTACTGTATCCCTTAGACCTTATTATTGACGATGTAACACAGAAGTTGCATCGGAATTAAATACAAAAGGCACAATGCCGACTTAAGAACAAGAAGACTGACACTTCTTACTGTCTATGTTTGAACCGTTCCTGTGACACTAGTTATGGATACCGATGCTTCACTTCAGGTTTACTGTATCCCTCTGACCTTTTTATTGACGATGAAACACAGAAATTGCATCGGAATTATATACAAAAGGCACAATGTCGACTTAAGCACAAGAAGACTGACTCTTCGTACTGACTATGTTTCGAACCATTCCTGTGACACTAGTTACAGATTACGATGCTTCACTTCAGCTTTACTGTATCCCTTGGACCTTCTTATTGACGATGAAACACAGATATTGCATCGGAATAAAAATAGAAAAGGCACAATGGCGACTTAAGTACAAGAAGACTGACTCTTCCTACTATCTATGCTTTGAACCATTCCTGTGACTGTAGTTATAGATTCCGATGCTTCACTTCAGATTTACTGTAGCCCTCTGGCCTTCTTTTTGACGATGAAACACAGAAATTGCATCGAAAATAAATAGAAAAGGCACAATGCCGACATAAGTACAAGAAGCTTGACTCTTCCTGCTGTCTATGCTTTGAACCATTCCTGTGAAACTAGTTATAGATTCCGATGCTTAACTTCAGGTTAACTGTATTACTCTGACCTTCTTTTTGACGACGAAACACAGAAATTGCATCGGAATTAATTAGAAAAGGCATAATGCTGCCTTAAATACAAGAAGACGGCCTTATCTTACGATCTATGTTTTGAACCATTGCTGTGACACTAGTTATAGATTCCGATGCTTCACTTCAGGTTTACTGTATCCCTTGGACCTTCTTATTGACGATGAAACACAGAAAATGCATCGGAATTAAATACAAAATGCATAATGCCTACTTAAGTACAAGAAGTCTGACTCTTCTTACTGACTGTTTTAAACCATTCCTGTGACACTATTTATAGATTCCGATGCTTCACTTAAGGTTTACTGTATCCCTCTGACCTTCTTATTGACGATGGAACACAGAAATTGCATCGGAATTAAATACAAAAGGCACAATGCCAACTTAAGTTCAAGAAGTCTGACTCTTCTTACTGACTATGTTTTGAACCATTCCTATGACACTAGTTATAGATTCCGATGCTTCACTTCAGGTTTACTGTATCCCCTGGACCTTCGTATTGACGATGAAACACAGAAATTGCATCGGAATTAAATACAAAATGCACAATGCCGACTTAAGTACAAGAAGTCTGACTCTTCTTACTGACTGTTTTGAACCATTCCTGTGACACTATTTATAGATTCCGATGCTTCACTTAAGGTTTACTGTATCCCTCTGACCTTCTTATTGACGATGGAACACAGAATTTGCATCGGAATTAAGTACAAAAGGCACAATGCCGACATAAGTACAAGAAGACTGACTCTACTTTCTGACTATGTTTTGAAACATTCCTGTGACACTAGTTATAGATTCCGATGCTTCACTTCAGGTTTAATCTATCCCTAGGACCTTCTTATTGAAGATGAAGCACAGAAATTGCAACGGAAATAAATACAAAAGGCACAATGCCGAATTAAGTACAAGAAGACTGAATCTTCTTACTGACTATGTTTTGAACCAATCCTGTGACACTAGTTATAGATTTCGATGCTTCACTTCAGGTTTACTGTATCCCTTGGACCTTCTTATTGACGATGTAACACAGATATTGCATCGGAATAAAATAGAAAAGGCACAATGCCGACTTAAGTACAAGAAGACTGACTCTTCTTACTGTCTATGTTTTGATCCATTCCTGTGACGCTAGTTATAGATTCCGATGCTTCACTTCAGGTTTACTGTATCCCTCTGACCTTCTTATTGACGATGAAACACAGAAATTGCATCGGATTTAAATGAAAAGTCACAATGCCGACTTAAGTACAAGAAGACTGACTCTGCCTACTGTCTATGTTTTGAATCATTCCTGTGACACTAGTTATAGATTCCGATGCTTAACTTCAGGATTACTGTATCCCTCTGACCATCTTTTTTACGATGAAACAGAGAAATTGCATCGGAATTAAATAGTAAAGGCACAATGCTGCCTTAAGTACAAGAAGACTGACTCTTCTTACTGTCTATGTTTTGAGCCATTCCTGTGACACTAGTTATAGATTCCGATGCTTAACTTCAGGTTTACTGTATCCCTCTGACCTTCATTTTGACGACGAAATAGAGATATTGCATTGGAATTAAATAGAGAAGGCACAATGCTGCCTTAAGTACAAGAAGACTGACTCTTCTTACTGTCTATGTTTTGAACCATTCCTGTGACACTAGTTACAGATTACGATGCTTCACTTCGTCTTTACTGTATCCCTTGGACCTTCTTATTGACGATGAAACACAGATATTGCATCCGAATTAAATACAAAATGCACAATGCCGACTTAAGTACAAGAAGATTGACTCTTCTTACTGACTGTTTTGAACCATTCCTGTGACACTAGTTATAGATTCCGATGCTTAGCTTCAGGTTTACTGTATCCCTTGGACCTTTGTATTGACGATGAAACACAGAAATTGCATCGGGATTAAATACAAAAGGCACAATGCCGACTTAAGTACATGAAGACTGACTCTTCTTACTGACTATGTTTTGAACCATTCCTGTGACACTAGTTACAGATTCCGATGCTTCACTTCAGGCTTACTCTATCCCAAGGACATTCTTATTGACGATGAAACACAGATATTGCATCGGAATTAAATAGAAAAGGCACAATGCTGACTTAAGTACAAGAAGACTGACTCTTCTCACTGACTAAGTTTTGAACCATTCCTGTGACACTAGTTATAGATTCCGATGCTTCACTTCAAGTTCACTGTATCCCTCTGACCTTCTTATTGACGATGAAACACAGAAATTGCATCGGAACTAAATACAAAAGGCACAATGCCGACTTAAGTACAAGAAGACTGACTCTTCCTACTATCTAAGTTTGAACCATTCCAGTGACACTTGTTATCGATTCCGATGCTTCATTTCAGGTTTACTATATCGCTTGGACCTACTTATTGACGATGAAACACAGATAGTGCATCGGAGTTACATTGAAAAGGCACAATGCCGACTTAAGTACAAGAAGACTGACTCTTCCTACTGTCTATGTTTTGAACCATTCCTGTGACACTAGTTACAGATTCCGATGCTTCACTTAAAGTTTATTGTATCTCTCTGACCTTCTTATTGGCGATGAGACACAGAAATTGCATAGGAATGAAATAGAAAAGGCACAATGCCGACTTAAGTACAAGAAGACTGACTCTTCCTACTGTCAATGTTTGAACCATTCCTGTGACACTAGTTATAGATTCCGACGCTTCACTTCAGGTTTACTGTATCCCTCTGACCTTCTTATTGACGATGAAACACAGAAATTGCATCGGAATTAAATACAAAAGGCACAATGCCGACTGAAGCACAAGAAGACTGACTCTTCGTACTGACTGTGTTTTGAACCATTCCTGTGACACTAGCTATAGATTCCGATGATTCACATCAGGTTTACTGTATCCCTTGGACCTTCTTATTGATGATGAAACACAGAAATTGCATCGGAATTAAATAGAAAAGGCACAAAGGCGGCTTAAGTACATGAAGACTGACTCTTCTTACTGACGATGTTTGGATCCATTCTTGTGACACTAGTTATAGATTCCGATGCTTCACTTCAGGTTTTCTGTATCCCTCTGACCTTCTTTTGACGATGAAACACAGAAATTGCATCGGAATTAAAAATAAATGGCACAAAGCCGACATAAGTACATGAAGACTGTCTCTTCTTACTGTCTATCTTTTGAACGATTCCTGTGACGCTAGTTACAGATTCCGATGCTTAACTTAAGACTTATTGTATCCCTCTGACCTTCTTATTGGCGATGAAACACAGAAATTGCATCGGAATGAAATAGAAAAGGCACAATGCCGACTTAAGTACAAGAAGACTGATTCTTCCTACTGTCTATGTTTGAACCATTCCTGTGAGACTAGTTATAGATTCCGACGCTTCACTTCAGGTTCACTGTATCCCACTGACCTTCTTATTGACGATAAAACACAGAAATTGCATCGGAATTAAATACAAAAGGCACAATGCCGACTTAAGTACAAGAAGACTGACTCTTCCTACTGTCAATGTTTGAACCATTCCTGTGACACTAGTTATAGATTCCGACGCTTCGCTTCAGGTTTACTGTATCCCTCTGAACTTCTTATTGACGATGAAACACAGAAATTGCATCGGAATTAAATACAAAAGGCAAAATGCCGACTTAAGCACAAGAAGACTGACTCTTCGTACTGACTAAGTTTTGAACCACTCCTGTGACACTAGTTATAGATTCCGATGATTCGCGTCAGGTTTACTGTATCCCTTGGACCTTCTTATTGACGATGAAACACAGAAATTGCATCGGAATTAAATAGAAAAGGCACAATGCCGGCTTAAGTACATGAAGACTGACTCTTCTTACTTACTATGTTTGGAACCATTCCTGTGACACTAGTTATTGATTCCGATGCTTCACTTCAGGTTTACTGTATCACTCTGACCTTCTTAATGACGATGAAACTTAGGAATTGCGTCGAATTAAATTGAAAAGGCACAATGCCGACTTAAGTACAAGAAGACTGACTCTTCCTACTGTCTATGTTATGAACCATTCCTGTGGCACTAGTTATAGATTCCGATGCTTCACTCCAGGTTTACTGTATCCCATGGACCTTATTATTGACGATGAAACACAGAAATTGCATCGGAATTAAATAGAAAAGGCAGAATGCCTACGTAAGTACAAGAAGACTGATTCTTCTTACTGTCTATGCTTTGAACCATTCCTGTGACGCTAGTTACAGATTCCGATGCTTCACTTAAGGCTTACTGTATCCCTCTGACCTTCTTATTGGCGCTGAAACACAGAAATTGCATCGGAATCAAATAGAAAAGGCACGATGCCGACTTAAGTACAAGAAGACTGACTCTTCCTACTGCCTATATTTGAACCATTCCTGTGACACTAGTTATAGATTCCGACGCTTCACTTCAGGTTTACTGTATCCCTCTGACCTTCTTATTGACCATAAAACACAGAAATTTCATCGGAATTAAATGCAAAATGCACAATGCCGACTTAAGTACAAGAAGACTGACTCTTCGTGCTGACTATATTTTGAATCATTCCTGTGACACTAGTTATAGAATCCGATGCTTCACTTCAGATTTACTGTATCCTTTGGACCTTATTATTGACGATGTAACACAGAAATTGCATCGGAATTAAATACAAAAGGCACAATGCCGACTTAAGGACAAGAAGACTGACTCTTCTTACTGTCTATGTTTGAACCGTTCCTGTGACACTAGTTATAGATTCCGATGCTTCACTTCAGGTTTACTGTATCCCTCTGAACTTTTTATTGACGATGAAACACAGAAATTGCATCGGAATTATATACAAAAGGCACAATAACGACTTAAGCACAAGAAGACTGACTCTTCGTACTGACTATGTTTCGAACCATTCCTGTGACACTAGTTATAGATTCCGATGATTCACGTCAGGTTTACTGTGTTCCTTGGACCTTCTTATTGACGATGAAACACAGAAATTGCATCGGAATTAAATAGAAAAGGCACATGCCGGCTTAAGTACATGTAGATTGACTCTTCTTGCTGACTATGTTTGGAACCATTCCTGTGACACTAGTTATAGATTCCGATGCATCACTTCAGGTTTTCTGTATCCCTCTGACATTCTTATTGACAATGAAACACAGATATTGCATCGGAATGAAATAGAAAAGGCACAATGCCGACTTAAGTACAAGAAGACTAACTCTCCTTGCTGACTAAGATTTGAACCATTCCTGTGACACTGGTTATAGATACCGATGCTTCACTTCAGGTTTACTGTATCCCTCTGACCATCTTATTGACGATGAAACACAGAAATTGCATCGGAATTAAATTGAAAAGGAACAATGCCGACTGAAGTACAAGAAGACTGACTCTTCCTACTGCCTATATTTGAACCAATCCTGTGACACTAGTTATAGATTCCGACGCTTCACTTCAGGTTTACTGTATCCCTCTGACCTTCTTATTGACCATAAAACACAGAAATTGCATCGGAATTAAATGCAATAGGCACAATGCCGACTTAAGTACAAGAAGACTGACTCTTCGTACTGACTATGTTTTGAATCATTACTGTGACACTAGTTATAGAATCCGATGCTTCACTTCAGATTTACTGTATCCCTTGGACCTTATTATTGACGATGTAACACAGAAGTTGCATCGGAATTAAATACAAAAGGCACAATGCCGACGTAAGAACAAGAAGACTGACCCTTCATACTGTCTATGTTTGAACCGTTCCTGTGACACTAGTTATGGATACCGATGCTTCACTTCAGGTTTACTGTATCCCTCTGACCTTTTTATTGACGATGAAACACAGAAATTGCATCGGAATTATATACAAAAGGCACAATGTCGACTTAAGCACAAGAAGACTGACTCTTCGTACTGACTATGTTTCGAACCATTCCTGTGACACTAGTTATAGATTCCGATGATTCACGTCAGGTTTACTGTATCCCTCTGAACTTCTTATTGACGATGAAACACAGAAATTGCATCGGAATTAAATACAAAAGGCAAAATGCTGACTTTAGTACTAGAATACTGACTCTTCCTACTGTCTATGTTATGAACCATTCCTGTGACACTAGTTATAGATTCCGATGCTTCACTCCAGGTTTACTGTATCCCTTGGACGTTATTATTGACGATGAAACAGAGAAATTACATCGGAAATAAATAGAAAAGGCACATTGCCGACTTAAGTACAAGAAGACTGACTCTTCCTACTATCTAAGTTTGAACCATTCCAGTGACACTTGTTATAGATTCCGATGCTTCCTTTCAGGTTTACTATATCGCTTGGACCTACTTATTGACGATGAAACACAGATAGTGCATCGGAGTTACATTCAAAAGGCACAATGCCGACTTAAGTACAAGAAGACTGACTCTTCCTACTGTCTATGTTTTGGACCATTCCTGTGACACTAGTTACAGATTCCGATGCTTCACTTAAAGTTTATTGTATCTCTCTGACCTTCTTATTGGCGATGAGACACAGAAATTGCATCGGAATGAAATAGAAAAGGCACAATGCCGACTTAAGTACATGAAGACTGACTCTTCCTACTGTCTATGTTTCAACCATTCCTGTGACACTAGTTATAGATTCCGACGCTTCACTTCAGGTTTACTGTATCCCTCTGACCTTCTTATTGACTATAAAACACAGAAATTGCATCGGAATTAAATACAAAAGGCACAATGCCGACTTAAGTACAAGAAGACTGACTCTTCCTACTGTCTATGTTTGAACCATTCCTGTGACACTAGTTATAGATTCCGACGCTTCACTTCAGGTTTACTGTATCCCTCTGAACTTCTTATTGACGATGAAACACAGAAATTGCATCGGAATTAAATACAAAAGGCAAAATGCCGACTTAAGCACAAGAAGACTGACTCTTCGTACTGACTAAGTTTTGAACCACTCCTGTGACACTAGTTATAGATTCCGATGATTCGCGTCAGGTTTACTGTATCCCTTGGACCTTCTTATTGACGATGAAACACAGAAATTGCATCGGAATTAAATAGAAAAGGCACAATGCCGGCTTAAGTACATGAAGACTGACTCTTCTTACTTACTATGTTTGGAACCATTCCTGTGACACTAGTTATTGATTCCGATGCTTCACTTCAGGCTTACTGTATCCCTCTGACCTTCTTAATGACGATGAAACTTAGGAATTGCGTCGAATTAAATTGAAAAGGCACAATGCCGACTTAAGTACAAGAAGACTGACTCTTCCTACTGTCTATGTTATGAACCATACCTGTGACACTAGTTATAGATTCCGATGCTTCACTCCAGGTTTACTGTATCCCATGGACCTTATTATTGACGATGAAACACAGAAATTGCATCGGAATTAAATAGAAAAGGCAGAATGCCTACTTAAGTACAAGAAGACTGATTCTTCTTACTGTCTATGTTTTGAACCATTCCTGTGACGCTAGTTACAGATTCCGATGCTTCACTTGAGGCTTACTGTATCCCTCTGACCTTCTTATGTGCGCTGAAACACAGAAATTGCATCGGAATCAAATAGAAAAGGCACGATGCCGACTTAAGTACAAGAAGACTGACTCTTCCTACTGCCTATATTTGAACCATTCCTGTGACACTAGTTATAGATTCCGACGCTTCACTTCAGGTTTACTGTATCCCTCTGACCTTCTTATTGACCATAAAACACAGAAATTTCATCGGAATTAAATGCAAAATGCACAATGCCGACTTAAGTACAAGAAGAGTGACTCTTCGTGCTGACTATGTTTTGAATCATTCCTGTGACACTAGTTATAGAATCCGATGCTTCACTTCAGATTTACTGTATCCCTTGGACCTTATTATTGACGATGTAACACAGAAATTGCATCGGAATTATATACAAAAGGCACTATGCCGACTTAAGAACAAGAAGACTGACTCTTCTTACTGTCTATGTTTGAACCGTTCCTGTGACACTAGTTATAGATTCCGATGCTTCACTTCAGGTTTACTGTATCCCTCTGACCTTTTTATTGACGATGAAACACAGAAATTGCATCGGAATTATATACAAAAGGCACAATGCCGACTTAAGCACAAGAAGACTGACTCTTCGTACTGACTATGTTTCGAACCATTCCTGTGACACTAGTTACAGATTCCGATGATTCACGTCAGGTTTACTGTATCCCTTGGACCTTCTTATTGACGATGAAACACAGAAATTGCATCGGAATTAAATAGAAAAGGCACATGCCGGCTTAAGTACATGTAGATTGACTCTTCTTGCTGACTATGCTTGGAACCATTCCTGTGACACTAGGTATAGATTCCGATGCTTCACTTCAGGTTTTCTGTATCCCTCTGACATTCTTATTGACAATGAAACACAGATATTGCATCGGAATGAAATAGAAAAGGCACAATGCCGACTTAAGTACAAGAAGACTAACTCTCCTTGCTGACTAAGATTTGAACCATTCCTGTGACACTGGTTATAGATACCGATGCTTCACTTCAGGTTTACTGTATCCCTCTGACCATCTTATTGACGATGAAACACAGAAATTGCATCGGAATTAAACTGAAAAGGAACATTGCCGACTGAAGTACAAGAAGACTGACTCTTCCTACTGCCTATATTTGAACCAATCCTGTGACACTAGTTATAGATTCCGACGCTTCACTTCAGGTTTACTGTATCCCTCTGACCTTCTTATTGACCATAAAACACAGAAATTGTATCGGAATTAAATGCAATAGGCACAATGCCGACTTAAGTACAAGAAGACTGACTCTTCGTACTGACTATGTTTTGAATCATTACTGTGACACTAGTTATAGAATCCGATGCTTCACTGCAGATTTACTGTATCACTTGGACCTTATTATTGACGATGTAACACAGAAGTTGCATCGGAATTAAATACAAAAGGCACAATGCCGACTTAAGAACAAGAAGACTGACCATTCTTACTGTCTATGTTTGAACCGTTCCTGTGACACTAGTTATGGATACCGATGCTTCACTTCAGGTTTACTGTATCCCTCTGACCTTTTTATTGACGATGAAACACAGAAATTGCATCGGAATTATATACAAAAGGCACAATGTCGACTTAAGCACAAGAAGACTGACTCTTCGTACTGACTATGTTTCGAACCATTCCTGTGACACTAGTTATAGATTCCGATGATTCACGTCAGGTTTACTGTATGCCTTGGACCTTCTTATTGACGATGAAACACAGAAATTGCATCGGAATTAAATAGAAAAGGCACAAAGCCGGCTTAAGTACATGTAGACGGACTCTTCTTGCTGACTATGTTTGGAACCATTCCTGTGACACTAGTTATAGATTCCGATGCTTCACTTCAGGTTTACTGTATCCCTCTGACCTTCTTAATGACGATGAAACTTAGAAATTGCATCGGAATTAAATTGAAAAGGCACAATGCTGACTTAAGTACAAGAATACTGACTCTTCCTACTGTCTATGTTATGAACCATTCCTGTGACACTAGTTATAGATTCCGATGCTTCACTCCAGGTTTACTGTATCCCTTGGACGTTCTTATTGGCGATGAAACAGAGAAATTACATCGGAAATAAATAGAAAATTCACATTGCCGACTTAAGTACAAGAAGACCGACTCTTCCTTTTGACTATGTTTGGAACCGTTCCTGTGACACTAGTTATAGATTCCGATGCTTCACTTCAGGTTTACTGTATCCCTCTGAGTTTCTTATTGACGATGAAACACAGAAATTGCATCGGAATTAAATAGAAAAGGCACAATGCCGACTTAAGTACAAGAAGACTGACTCTTCTTACTGACTATGTTTTGAACCATTCCTGTGACGCTAGTTACAGATTCCGATGCTTCACTTCAGGGTTACTGTATCCCTCTGACTTTCTTATTGACGATGAAACACAGAAATTGCATCGGAATTAAATAGAAAATGCACAATGCCAAATTAAGTACAAGAAGACTGACTCTTTCTACTGTCTATGTTTTGAACCATTCCTGTGACACTAGTTATAGATTACGATGCTTCACTTCAGGTTTACTGTATCCCTTGGACCTTCCTATTGACGGTGAAGCAAAGAAATTGCATCGGAATTAAATAGAAAGGGAACAAGACCGACTTAAGTACAAGATGACTGACTCTTCCTACTGTCTATGTTTTGAACCATTCCTGTGACACTAGTTACAGATTCCGATGCTTCACTTCAGGCTTACTCTATCCCAAGGACATTCTTATTGACGATGAAACACAGATATTGCATCGGAATTAAATAGATAAGGCACAATGCTGACTTAAGTACAAGAAGACTGACTCTTCTTACTGATTATGTTTTGAACCATTCCTGTGACACTAGTTATAGATTCCGATGCTTCACTTCAGGTTTGCGGTATTCCTTGGACCTTCTTATTGACGATGAAACACAGAAATTGCATCGGAATAAAACAGAAAAGGCACAATGCTGACATAAGTACAAGAAGACTGACTCTTCTTACTGTCTATGTTTTGAACCATTCCTGTGACGCTAGTTACAGATTCCGATGCTTCACTTCAGGGTTACTGTATCCCTCTGACTTTCTTATTGACGATGAAACACAGAAATTGCATCGGAATTAAATAGAAAAGGCACAATGCCAAATTAAGTACAAGAAGACTGACTCTTTCTACTGTCTATGTTTTGAACCATTCCTGTGACACTAGTTATAGATTACGATGCTTCACTTCAGGTTTACTGTATCCCTTGGACCTTCCTATTGACGGTGAAGCAAAGAAATTGCATCGGAATTAAATAGAAAGGGAACAAGACCGACTTAAGTACAAGATGACTGACGCTTCCTACTGTCTATGTTTTGAACCAATCCTGTGACACTAGTTATAGATTCCGATGCTTCACTTCAGGTTTACTGTATCCCTCTGAGCTTCCTATTGGAGATGAAACACAGAAATTGCATCGGAATTAAATAGAGAAGGCCCAATGCCAACTCAAGTACAAGAGGACTGACTCTTCCTACTGTCTATGTTTTGAATCATTCCTGTGACACTAGTTACAGATTAGGATGCTTCACTTAAAGTTTATTGTATCTCTCTGACCTTCTTATTGGCGATGAGACACAGAAATTGCATAGGAATGAAATACAAAAGGCACAATGCCGACTGAAGCACAAGAAGACTGACTCTTCGTACTGACTGTGTTTTGAACCATTCCTGTGGCACTAGCTATAGATTCCGATGATTCACATCAGGTTTACTGTATCCCTTGGACCTCCTTATTGATGATGAAACACAGAAATTGCATCGGAATTAAATAGAAAAGGCACAATGGCGGCTTAAGTACATGAAGACTGACTCTTCTTACTGACTATGTTTGGATCCATTCCTGTGACACTAGTTATAGATATCCAATGCTTCACTTCAGGTTTTTCTGTATCCCTCTGACCTTCTTTTGACGATGAACACAGAAAATTGCATCGGAATTAAAAATAAATGGTACAAAGCCGACATAAGTACATGAAGACTGTCTCTTCTTACTGTCTATCATTTGAACGATTCCTGTGACGCTAGTTACAGATTCCGATGCTTAAACTTAAGGTTTATTGTATCCCTCTGACCTTCTTATTGGCGATGAAACACAGAAATTGCATCGGAATGAAATAGAAAAACGCACAATGCCGACTTAAGTACAAGAAGACTGACTCTTCCTACTGTCTATGTTTGAACCATTCCTGTGACACTAGTTATAGATTCCGACGCTTCACTTCAGGTTAACTGTATCCCTCTGACCTTCTTATTGACGATAAAAACACAGAAATTGCATCGGAATTAAATACAAAAGGCACAATGCCGACTTAAGTACAAGAAGACTGGACTCTTCCTACTGTCTATGTTTGAACCATTCCTGTGACACTAGTTATAGATTCCGACGCTTCACTTCAGGTTTTACTGTATCCCTCTGAACTTCTTATTGACGATGAAACACAGAAATTGCATCGGAATTAAATACAAAAAGGCAAAATGCCGACTTAAAACACAAGAAGACTGACTCTTCGTACTGACTAAGTTTTGAACCACTCCTGTGACACTAGTTATAGATTCCGATGATTCGCATCAGGTTTACTGTATCCCTTGGACCTTCTTATTGACGATGAAACACAGAAATTGCATCGGAATTAAATAGAAAAGGCACAATGCCGGCTTAAGTACATGAAGACTGACTCTTCTTACTTACTATGTTTGGAACCATTCCTGTGACACTAGTTATAGATTCCGATGCTTCACTTCAGGTTTACTGTATCCCTCTGACCTTCTTAATGACGATGAAAACTTAGAAATTGCGTCGAATTAAATTGAAAAGGCACAATGCCGACTTAAGTACAAGAAGACTGACTCTTCCTACTGTCCTATGTTATGAACCATTCCTGTGACACTAGTTATATATTCCGATGCTTCACTCCAGGTTTAGTGTATCCCTTGGACGTTCTTATTGACGATGAAACAGAGAAATTACATCGGAAATAAATAGAAAAGGCACATTGCCGACTTAAGAACAAGAAGAACTGACTCTTCTTTTTGACTAAGTTTGGAACCATTCCAGTGGACACTAGTTATAGATTCCGATGCTTCACTTCAGGTTTACTGTAACCCTCTGAGTTTCTTATTGACGATGAAACACAGATATTGCATCGTAATTAAATAGAAATGGCACAATGCCGATTTAAGTACAAGAAGACTGACTCTTCTTACTGTCTATGTTTTGAACCATTCCTGTTACACTAGTTATAGATTCCGATGCTTCACTCCAGGTTTACTGTATCCCATGGACCTTATTATTGACGATGAAACACAGAAATTGCATCGGAATTAAATAGAAAAGGCACAATGCCGACTTAAGTACAAGAAGACTGGTTCTTCTTAGTGTCTATGTTTTCAACCATTCCTGTGACGCTAGTTACAGATTCCGATGCTTCACTTAAGGCTTACTGTATCCCTCTGACCTTCTTATTGGCGCTGAAACACAGAAATTGCATCGGAATCAAATAGAAAAACCACGATGCCGACTTAAGTACAAGAAGACTGACTCTTCTTACTGTCTATGTTTGAACCGTTCCTGTGACACTAGTTATAGATTCCGATGCTTAACTTCAGGTTTACTGTATCCCTCTGAACTTTTTATTGACGATAAAACACAGAAATTGCTTCGGAATTATATACAAAAGGCACAATGCCGACTTAAGCACAAGAAGACTGACTCTTCGTACCGACTATGTTTCGAACCATTCCTGTGACACTAGTTATAGATTCCGATGATTCACGTCAGGTTTACTGTATCCCTTGGACCTTCTTATTGACGATGAAACACAGAAATTGCATCGGAATTAAATAGAAAAGGCACATGCCGGCTTAAGTACATGTAGACTGACTCTTCTTGCTGACTATGTTTGGAACCATTCCTGTGACACTAGTTATAGATTCCGATGCTTCACTTCAGGTTTTCTGTATCCCTCTGACATTCTTATTGACAATGAAACACAGATATTGCATCGGAATGAAATAGAAAAGGCACAAGCCGACTTAAGTACAAGAAGACTAACTCTCCTTGCTGACTAAGTTTTGAACCATTCCTGTGACACTGGTTATAGATACCGATGCTTCACTTCAGGTTTACTGTATCCCTCTGACCATCTTATTGACGATGAAACACAGAAATTGCATCGGAATTAAATTGAAAAGGAACAATGCCGACTGAAGTACAAGAAGACTGACTCTTCCTACTGCCTATATTTGAACCAATCCTGTGACACTAGTTATAGATTCCGACGCTTCACTTCAGGTTTACTGTATCCCTCTGACCTTCTTATAGACCATAAATCACAGAAATTGCATCGGAATTAAATGCAATAGGCACGATGCCGACTTAAGTACAAGAAGACTGACTCTTCGTACTGACTATGTTTTGAATCATTACTGTGACACTAGTTATAGAATCCGATGCTTCACTTCAGATTTACTGTATCCCTTGGACCTTATTATTGACGATGTAACACAGAAGTTGCATCGGAATTAAATACAAAAGGCACAATGCCGACTTAAGAACAAGAAGACTGACCCTTCTTACTGTCTATGTTTGAACCGTTCCTGTGACACTAGTTATGGATACCGATGCTTCACTTCAGGTTTACTGTATCCCTATGACCTTTTTATTGACGATGAAACACAGAAATTTCATCGGAATTATATACAAAAGGCACAATGTCGACTTAAGCACAAGAAGACTGACTCTTCGTACTGACTATGTTTCGAACCATTCCTGTGACACTAGTTATAAGTTCCGATGATTCACGTCAGGTTTACTCTATCCCTTGGACCTTCTTATTGACGATGAAACACAGAAATTGCATCGGAATTAAATAGAAAAGGCACAAAGCCGGCTTAAGTACATGTAGACGGACTCTTCTTGCTGACTATGTTTGGAACCATTCTTGTGACACTAGTTATAGATTCCGATGCTTCACTTCAGGTTTGCTGTATCCCTCTGACCTTCTTAATGACGATGAAACTTAGAAATTGCATCGGAATTAAATTGAAAAGGCACAATGCTGACTTAAGTACAAGAAGACTGACTCTTCCTTTTGACTATGTTTGGAACCGTTCCTGTGACACTAGTTATAGATTCCGATGCTTCACTTCAGGTTTACTGTATCCCTCTGAGTTTCTTATTGACGATGAAACACAGAATTTGCATCGGAATTAAATAGAAAAGGCACAATGCCGACTTAAGTACAAGAAGACTGTCTCTTCTTACTGTCTATGTTTTGAACCATTCCTGTGACGCTAGTTACAGATTCCGATGCTTCGCTTAAGGTTTACTGTATCCCTCTGACCTTCTTGTTGGCGCTGAAACACAGAAATTGCATCGGAATCAAATAGAAAAGGCACAATGCCGACTTAAGTACAAGAAGACTGACTCTTCCTACTGCCTATATTTGAACCATTCCTGTGACACTAGTTATAGATTCCGACGCTTCACTTCAGGTTTACTGTATCCCTCTGACCTTCTTATTGACCGTAAAACACAGTAATTTCATTGGAATTAAATGCAAAAGGCACAATGCCGACTTAAGTACAAGAAGACTGACTCTTCGTACTGACTATGATTTGAATCATTCCTGTGACACTAGTTATAGAATCCGATGCTTCACTTCAGATTTACTGTATCCCTTGGACCATATTATTGACGATGTAACACAGAAATTGCATCGGAATTAAATACAAAAGGCACAATGCCGACTTAACAACAAGAAGACTGACCCTTCTTACTGTCTATGTTTGAACCTTTCCTGTGACACTAGTTATAGATTCCGATGCTTCTCTTCAGGTTTACTGTATCCCTCTGACCTTTTTATTGACGATGAAAAACAGAAATTGCATCGGAATTATATACAAAAGGCACAATGCCGACTTAAGCACAAGAAGACTGACTCTTCGTACTGACAACGTTTCGAAGCATTCCTGTGACACTAGTTACAGATTCCGATGATTCACGTCAGGTTTACTGTATCCCTTGGACCTTCTTATTGACGATGAAACACAGAAATTGCATCGGAATTAAATAGAAAAGGCACAATGCCGGCTTAAGTACATGTAGACTGACTCTTCTTGCTGACTATGCTTGGAACCATTCCAGTGACACTAGTTATAGATTCCGATGCTTCACTTCAGGTTTTCTGTATCCCTCTGACATTCTTATTAACAATGAAAAACAGATATTGCATCGGAATGAAATAGAAAAGGCACAATGCCGACTTAAGCACAAGAAGACTAACTCTCCTTGCTGACTAAGTTTTGAACCATTCCTGTGACACTGGTTTTAGATACCGATGCTTCACTTCAGGTTTACTGTATCCCTCTGACCATCTTATTGACGATGAAACACAGAAATTGCATCGGAATTAAATAGAAAAGGAACAATGCTGACTGAAGTACAAGAAGACTGACGCTTCCTACTGCCTATATTTGAACCAATCCTGTGACACTAGTTATAGATTCCGACGCTTCACTTCAGGTTTACTGTATCCCTCTGACCTTCTTATTGACCATAAAACACAGAAATTGCATCGGAATTAAATGCAAAAGGCACAATGCCGACTTAAGTACAAGAAGACTGACTCTTCGTACTGACTATGTTTGAATCATTACTGTGACACTAGTTATAGAATCCGATGCTTCACTTCAGATTTACTGTATCCCTTGGACCTTATTATTGTCGATGTAACACAGAAATTACATCGGAATTAAATACAAAAGGCACAATGCCGACTTAAGAACAAGAAGACTGACCCTTCTTACTGTCTATGTTTGAACCGTTCCTGTGACACTAGTTATGGATACCGATGCTTCACTTCAGGTTTACTGTATCCCTCTGACCTTTTTATGGACGATGAAACACAGAAATTGCATCGGAATTATATACAAAAGGCACGATGTCGACTTAAGCACAAGAAGACTGACTCTTCGTGTTGACTATGTTTCGAACCATTCCTGTGACACTAGTTATAGATTCCGATGATTCACGTCAGGTTTACTGTATCCCTTGGACCTTCTTGTTGACGATGAAACACAGAAATTGCATCGGAATTAAATAGAAAAGTCACAAAGCCGCCTTAAGTACATGTAGACGGACTCTTCGTGCTGACTATGTTTGGAACCATTCCTGTGACACTAGTTATAGATTCCGATGCTTCACTTCAGGTTTTCTGTTTCCCTCTGACCTTGTTATTGACAATGAAACACAGATATTGCATCGGAAAGAAATAGAAAAGGCACAATGCCGACTTAAGTACATGAAGACTAACTCTCCTTGCTGACTATGTTTGAACCATTCCTGTGACACTAGATATAGATACCGATGCTTCACTTCAGGTTTACTGTATCCCTCTGACCATCTTAT
This sequence comes from Schistocerca piceifrons, assembly GCF_021461385.2. Taxonomy (NCBI): domain Eukaryota; kingdom Metazoa; phylum Arthropoda; class Insecta; order Orthoptera; family Acrididae; genus Schistocerca; species Schistocerca piceifrons. The sequence goes on along the minus strand of NC_060141.1, from coordinate 850,378,744 downwards.
TGACGATGAAACACAGAAATTGCATCGGAATTAAATGCAAAACGCACAATGCCGGCTTAAGTACAAGAAGACTGACTCTTCGTACAGACTATGATTTGAATCATTCCTGTGACACTAGTTATTGAATCCGATGCTTCACTTCAGATTTACTGTATCCCTTGGACCTTATTATTGACGATGTAACACAGAAATTGCATCGGAATTAAATACAAAAGGCACAATGCCGACTTAAGAACAAGAAGACTAACCCTTCTTACTGTCTATGTTTGAACCGCTCCTGTGACACTAGTTATAGATTCCGATGCTTCACTTCAGGTTTACTGTATCCCTCTGACCTTTTTATTGACGATGAAACACAGAAATTGCATCGGAATTAAATGAAAAGGCACAATGCCGGCTTAAGTACATGAAGACTGACTCTTCTTACTGACTATGTTTGGAACCATTCCTGTGACACTAGTTACAGATTCCGATGCTTCACTTCAGGTTTACTGTATCCCTCTGACATTCTTATTGACGATCAAACACAGATATTGCATCGGAATGGAATAGAAAAGGCACAATGTTGACTTAACTACAAGAAGACTGACTCTCCTTGCTGACTATGTTTTGAACCATTCCTGTGACACTACTTATAGATTCCAATGCTTCACTTCAGGTTTACTGTATCCCTCTGACCTTCTTAATGACGATGAAACTTAGAAATTGCATCGGAATTAAATAGAAATGGCACAATGCCGACTTAAGTACAAGAAGACTGACTCTTCTTACTGTCTATGTTTTGAACCATTCCTGTTACACTAGTTACAGATTCCGATACTTCACTCCAGGTTTACTGTATCCCATGGACCCTCTTATTGACGATGAAACACAGAAATTGCATCGGAATTAAATAGAAAAGGCTCAATGCCGACTTAAGTACAAGAAGTCTGACTCTTCTTACTGTCTATGATTTGAACCATTCCTGTGACGCTAGTTACAGATTCCGATGCTTCACTTAAGGTTTACTGTATCCCTCTGACCTTCTTATTAGCGCTGATCACAGAAATTGCATCGGAATCAAATAGAAAAGGCACAATGCCGACTTAAGTACAAGAAGACTGACTCTTCCTACTGCCTATATTTGAACCATTCCTGTGAAACTAGTTATAGATTCCGACGCTTCACTTCAGGTTTACTGTATCCCTCTGACCTTCTTATTGACGATGAAACACTGAAATTGCATCGGAATTAAATACAAAAGGCACAATGCCGATTTAAGCACAAGAAGACTGACACTTCGTACTGACTATGTTTTGAACCGTTCCCGTGACACTAGTTATTGATTCCGATGATTCACGTCAGGTTTACTGTATCCCTCTGACATTCTTATTGACGATCAAACACAGATATTGCATCGGAATGGAATAGAAAAGGCACAATGTTGACTTAAGTACAAGACGACTGACTCTCCTTGCTGACTATGTTTTGAACCATTCCTGTGACACTAGTTATAGATTCCGATGCTTCACTTCAGGTTTACTGTATCCCTCTGACCTTCTTAATGACGATGAAACTTAGAAATTGCATCGGAATTAAATTGAAAAGGCACAATGCTGACTTAAGTACAAGAAGACTGACTCTTCCTACTGTCTATGTTATGAACCATTCCTGTGACACTAGTTATAGATTCCGATGCTTCACTCCAGGTTTACTGTATCCCTTGGACGTTCTTATTGACGATGAAACAGAGAATTTACATCGGAAATAAATAGAAAAGGCACATTGCCGACTTAAGTACAAGAAGACTGACTCTTCTTTTTGACTATGTTTGGAACCATTCCTGTGACACAAGTTATAGATTCCGATGCTTCACTTCAGGTTTACTGTATCCCTTGGACCTTATTATTGACGATGTAACACAGAAATTGCTTCGGAATTTAATACAAAAGGCACAATGCCGACTTAAGAACAAGAAGACTGACCCCTTCTTACTGTCTATGTCTGAACCGTTCCTGTGACACTAGTTATAGATTCCGATGCTTCACTTCAGGTTTACTGTATCCCTCTGACCTTTTTATTGACGATGAAACACAGAAACTGCATCGGAATTATATACAAAAGGCACAATGCCGACTTAAGCACAAGAAGACTGACTCTTCGTACTGACTATGTTTCGAAGCATTCCTGTGACACTAGTTATAGATTCCGATGATTCACGTCAGGTTTACTGTATCCCTTGGATCTGCTTATTGACGATGAAACACAGAAATTGCATCGGAATTAAATAGAAAAGTCACAATGCCGGCTTAAGTACATGTAGACTGACTCTTCTTGCTGACTATGTTTGGAACCATTCCTGTGACACTAGTTATAGATTCCGATGCTTCACTTCAGGTTTACTGTATCCCTCTGACCATCTTATTGACGATGAAACACAGAAATTGCATCGGAATTAAATAGAAAATGCACAATGCCGACTTAAGTAGAAGAAGACTGACTCTTCTTACTGTCTATGTTTTGAACCATTCCTGTGACGCTAGTTACAGATTCCGATGCTTCACTTAAGGTTTACTGTATCCCTCTGACCTTCTTATTGGCGCTGAAACACAGAAAATGCATCGGAATCAAATAGAAAAGGCACAATGCCGACTTAAGTACAAGAAGACTGACTCTTCCTACTGCCTATATTTGAACCATTCCTGTGTCACTAGTTATAGATTCCGACGCTTCACTTCAGGTTTACTGTATCCCTCTGACCTTCTTATTGACCATAAAATACAGTAATTTCATCGGAATTAAATGCAAAAGGCAAAATGCCGACTTAAGTACAAGAAGACTGACTCTTCGTACTGACTAGGATTTGAATCATTCCTGTGACACTAGTTATAGAATCCGATGCTTCACTTCAGATTTACTGTATCCCTTGGACCTTATTATTGACGATGTAACACAGAAATTGCATCGGAATTAAATACAAAAGGCACAATGCCGTCTTAAGAACAAGAAGACTGACCCTTCTTACTGTCTATGTTTGAACCGTTCCTGTGACACTAGTTATAGATTCCGATGCTTCACTTCAGGTTTACTGTATCCCTCTGACCTTTTTATTGATGATGAAACACAGAAACTGCATCGGAATTATATACAAAAGGCACAATGCCGACTTAAGCACAAGAAGACTGACTCTTCGTACTGACTATGTTTCGAAGCATTCCTGTGACACTAGTTATAGATTCCGATGATTCACGTCAGGTTTACTGTATCCCTTGGACCTTCTTATTGACGATGAAACACAGAAATTGCATCGGAATTAAATAGAAAAGGCACAATGCCGGCTTAAGTACATGTAGACGGACTCTTCTTGCTGACTATGTTTGGAACCATTCCTGTGACACTAGTTATAGATTCCGATGCTTCACTTCAGGTTTTCTGTTTCCCTCTGACCTTCTTATTGACAATGAAACACAGATATTGCATCGGAATGAAATAGAAAAGGCACAATGCCGACTTAAAAACAAGAAGACTAACTCTCCTTGCTGACTATGTTTTGAACCATTCCTGTGACACTAGTTATAGATTCCGATGCTTCACTCCAGGTTTACTGTATCCCTTGGACGTTCTTATTGACGATGAAACAGAGAAATTGCATCGGAAATAAATAGAAAAGGCACATTGCCGACTTAAGTGTAAGAAGACTGACACTTCGTACTGACTATGTATGAACCATTCCTGTGACACTAGTTATAGATTCCGATGATTCACGTCAGGTTTACTGTATCCCTTGGACCTTCTTATTGACGATGAAACACAGAAATTGCATCGGAATTAAATAGAAAAGACACAATGCCCTCTTAAGTACATTAAGACTGACTCTTCTTACTGACTATGTTTGGAACCATTCCTGTGACACTAGTTACAGATTCCGATGCTTCACTTCAGGTTTACTGTATCCCTCTGACAGTCTTATTGACGATCAAACACAGATATTGCATCGGAATGGAATAGAAAAGGCACAATGTTGACTTAACTACAAGAAGACTGACTCTCCTTGCTGACTATGTTTTGAACCATTCCTGTGACACTAGTTATAGATTCCGATGCTTCACTTCAGGTTTACTGTATCCCTCTGACCTTCTTAATGACGATGAAACTTAGAAATTGCATCGGAATTAAATAGAAATGGCACAATGCCGACTTATGTACAAGAAGACTGACTCTTCTTACTGTCTATGTTTTGAACCATTCCTGTTACACTAGTTATAGATTCCGATACTTCACTCCAGGTTTACTGTATCCCATGGACCCTCTTATTGACGATGAAACACAGAAATTGCATCGGAATTAAATAGAAAAGGCACAATGCCGACTTAAGTACAAGAAGTCTGACTCTTCTTACTGTCTATGTTTTGAACCATTCCTGTGACGCTAGTTACAGATTCCGATGCTTCACTTAAGGTTTACTGTATCCCTCTGACCTTCTTATTGGCGCTGAAACACAGAATTTGCATCGGAATCAAATAGAAAAGGCACAATGTCGACTTAAGTACAAGAAGACTGACTCTTCCTACTGCCTATATTTGAACCATTCCTGTGACACTAGTTATAGATTCCGACGCTTCAATTTAGGTTTACTGTATCCCTCTGACCTTCTTATTGACCATAAAACACAGAAATTGCATCGGAATTAAATGCAAAAGGCACAATGCCGACTTATGTACAAGAAGACTGACTCTTCGTACTGACTATGTTTTGAATCATTCCTGTCACACTAGTTATAGAATCCGATGCTTCGCTTCAGATTTACTGTATCCCTTGGACCTTATTATTGACGATGTAACACAGAAATTGCATCGGAATTAAATACAAAAGGCACAATGCCGACTTAAGAACAAGAAGACTGACAATTCTTACTGTCTATGTTTGAACCGTTCCTGTGACACTAGTTATAGATTCCGATGCTTAACTTCAGGTTTACTCTATCCGTCTGACCTTTTTATTGACGATGAAACACAGAAATTCCACCGGAATTATATACAAAAGGCACAATGCCGACTTAAGCACAAGAAGACTGACTCTTCGTACTGACTATGTTTGGAACCATTCCTGTGACACTAGTTATAGATTCCGACGATTCACGTCAGGTTTACTGTATCCCTTGGACCTTCTTATTGACGATGAAACACAGAAATTGCATCGGAATTAAATAGAAAAGGCACAATGCCGGCTTAAGTACATGTAGACTGACTCTTCTTGCTGACTATGTTTGGAACCATTCCTGTGACACTAGTTATAGATTCCGATGCTTCACTTCAGGTTTTCTGTATCCCTCTGACATTCTTATTGACAATGAAACACAGATATTGCATCAAAATGAAATAGAAAAGGCACAATGCCGACTTAAGTACAAGAAGACTAACTCTCCTTGCTGACTAAGTTTTGAACCATTCCTGTGACACTAGTTATAGATTCCGATGCTTCACTTCAGGTTTACTGTATCCCTCTGACCTTCTTAATGACGATGAAACTTAGAAAAAAATGCATCGGAATTAAATTGAAAAGGCACAATGCCGACTGAAGTACAAGAAGACTGACTCTCCCTACTGTCTATGTTATGAACCATTCCTGTGACACTAGTTATAGATTCCGATGCTTCACTCCAGGTTTACTGTATCCCTTGGACTTTCTTATTGACGATGAAACAGAGAAATTGCATCGGAAATAAACAGAAAAGGCACATGGCCGACTTAAGTGCAAGAAGACTGACACTTCGTACTGACTATGTTCTGAACCATTCCTGTGACTCTAGTTATAGATTCCGATGATTCACGTCAGGTTTACTGTATCCCTTGGACCTTCTGATTGACGATGAAACACAGAAATTGCATCGGAATTAAATAGAAAAGGCACAATGCCGGCTTAAGTACATGAAGACTGACTCTTCTTACTGACTATGTTTGGAACCATTCCTGTGATACTAGTTATAGATTCCGATGCTTCACTTCAGGTTTACTGTATCCCTCTGACATTCTTATTGACGATCAAACACAGATATTGCATCGAAATGGAATAGAAGAGGCACAATGTTGACTTAACTACAAGAAGACTGACTCTCCTTGCTGACTATGGTTTTAACCATTCCTGTGACACTAGTTATAGATTCCGATGCTTCACTTCAGGTTTACTGTATCCCTCTGACCTTCTTAATGACGATGAAACTTAGAAATTGCATCGGAATTAAATAGAAATGGCACAATGCCGACTTGAGTACAAGAAGACTGACTCTTCTTACTGTCTATGTTTTGAACCATTCCTGTTACACTAGTTATAGATTCCGATGCTTCACTCCAGGTTTACTGTATCCCATGGACCTTCTTATTGACGATGAAACACAGAAATTGCATCGGAATGAAATAGAAAATGCACAATGCCGATTTAAGTACAAGAAGTCTGACTCTTCTTACTGTCTATGTTTTCAACCATTCCTGTGACGCTAGTTACAGATTCCGATGCTTCACTTAAGGTTTACTGTATCCCTCTGACCTTTTTATTGACGATGAAACACAGAAATTGCATCGGAATTATATACAAAAGGCACAATGCCGACTTAAGCACAAGAAGACTGACTCTTCGTACTGACTATGTTTGGAACCATTCCTGTGACACTAGTTATAGATTCCGATGATTCACGTCAGGTTTACTGTATCCCTCTCACCTTTTTATTGACGATCAAACACAGAAAATGCATCGGAATTATATACAAAAGGCACAATGCCGACTTAAGCACAAGAAGACTGACTCTTCGAACTGACTATGTTTCGAACCATTCCTGTGACACTAGTTATAGATTCCGACGATTCACGTCAGGTTTACTGTATCCCTTGGACCTTCTTATTGACGATGAAACACAGAAATTGCATCGGAATTAAATAGAAAAGGCACAATGCCGGCTTAAGTACATGTAGACTGACTCTTCTTGCTGACTATGTTTGGAACCATTCCTGTGACACTAGTTATAGATTCCGATGCTTCACTTCAGGTTTTCTGTATCCCTCTGACATTCTTATTGACAATGAAACACAGATATTGCATCGGAATGAAATAGAAAAGGCACAATGCCGACTTAAGTACAAGAAGACTAACTCTCCTTGCTGACTAAGTTTTGAACCATTCCTGTGACACTAGTTATAGATTCCGATGCTTCACTTCAGGTTTACTGTATCCCTCTGACCTTCATAATGACGATGATACTTAGAAAAAAATGCATCGGAATTAAATTGAAAAGGCACAATGCCGACTTAAGTACAAGAACACTGACTCTTCCTACTGTCTATGTTATGAACCATTCCTGTGACACTAGTTATAGATTCCGATGCTTCACTCCAGGTTTACTGTATCCCTTGGACGTTCTTATTGACGATGAAACAGAGAAATTGCATCGGAAATATACAGAAAAGGCACATTGCCGACTTAAGTGCAAGATGACTGACACTTCGTACTGACTATGTTCTGAACCATTCCTGTGACACTAGTTATAGATTCCGATGATTCACGTCAGGTTTACTGTATCCCTCTGACCTTTTTATTGATGATGAAACACAGAAACTGCATCGGAATTATATACAAAAGGCACAATGCCGACTTAAGCACAAGAAGACTGACTCTTCGTACTGACTATGTTTCGAAGCATTCCTGTGACACTAGTTATAGATTCCGATGATTCACGTCAGGTTTACTGTATCCCTTGGACCTTCGTATTGACAATGAAACACAGAAATTGCATCGGAATTAAATAGAAAAGGCACAATGCCGGCTTAAGTACATGTAGACGGACTCTTCTTGCTGACTATGTTTGGAACCATTCCTGTGACACTAGTTATAGATTCCGATGCTTCACTTCAGGTTTTCTGTTTCCCTCTGACCTTCTTATTGACAATGAAACACAGATATTGCATCGGAATGAAATAGAAAAGGCACAATGCCGACTTAAAAACGAGAAGACTAACTCTCCTTGCTGACTATGTTTTGAACCATTTCTGTGACACTAGTTATAGATACCGATGCTTCACTTCAGGTTTACTGTATCCCTCTGACCATCTTATTGACGATGAAACACAGAAATTGCATCGGAATTAAATGCAAAACGCACAATGCCGACTTAAGTACAAGAAGACTGACTCTTCCTACTGTCTATGTTATGAACCATTCCTGTGACACTAGTTATAGATTCCGATGCTTCACTCCAGGTTTACTGTATCCCTTGGACGTTCTTATTGACGATGAAACAGAGAAATTGCATCGGAAATAAATAGAAAAGGCATATTGCCGACTTAAGTGTAAGAAGACTGACACTTCGTACTGACTATGTTTGAACCATTCCTGTGACACTAGTTATAGATTCCGATGATTCACGTCAGGTTTACTGTATCCCTTGCACCTTCTTATTGACGATGAAACACAGAAATTGCATCGGAATTAAATAGAAAAGGCACAATGCCCGCTTAAGTACATTAAGACTGACTCTTCTTACTGACTATGTTTGGAACCATTCCTGTGACACTAGTTACAGATTCCGATGCTTCACTTCAGGTTTACTGTATCCCTCTGACAGTCTTATTGACGATCAAACACAGATATTGCATCGGAATGGAATAGAAAAGGCACAATGTTGACTTAACTACAAGAAGACTGACTCTCCTTGCTGACTATGTTTTGAACCATTCCTGTGACACTAGTTATAGATTCCGATGCTTCACTTCAGGTTTACTGTATCCCTCTGACCTTCTTAATGACGATGAAACTTAGAAATTGCATCGGAATTAAATAGAAATGGCACAATGCCGACTTATGTACAAGAAGACTGACTCTTCTTACTGTCTATGTTTTGAACCATTCCTGTTACACTAGTTATAGATTCCGATACTTCACTCCAGGTTTACTGTATCCCATGGACCCTCTTATTGACGATGAAACACAGAAATTGCATCGGAATTAAATAGAAAAGGCACAATGCCGACTTAAGTACAAGAAGTCTGACTCTTCTTACTGTCTATGTTTTGAACCATTCCTGTGACGCTAGTTACAGATTCCGATGCTTCACTTAAGGTTTACTGTATCCCTCTGACCTTCTTATTGGCGCAGAAACACAGAAATTGCATCGGAATCAAATAGAAAAGGCACATTGTCGACTTAAGTACAAGAAGACTGACTCTTCCTACTGCCTATATTTGAACCATTCCTGTGACACTAGTTATAGATTCCGACGCTTCAATTTAGGTTTACTGTATCCCTCTGACCTTCTTATTGACCATAAAACACAGAAATTGCATCGGAATTTAATGCAAAAGGCACAATGCCGACTTATGTACAAGAAGACTGACTCTTCGTACTGACTATGTTTTGAATCATTCCTGTCACACTAGTTATAGAATCCGATGCTTCACTTCAGATTTACTGTATCCCTTGGACCTTATTATTGACGATGTAACACAGAAATTGCATCGGAATTAAATACAAAAGGCACAATGCCGACTTAAGAACAAGAAGACTGTCCCTTCTTACTGTCTATGTTTGAACCGTTCCTGTGACACTAGTTATAGATTCCGATGCTTAACTTCAGGTTTACTGTATCCCTCTGACCTTTTTATTGACGATGAAACACAGAAATTCCACCGGAATTATATACAAAAGGCACAATGCCGACTTAAGCACAAGAAGACTGACTCTTCGTACTGACTATGTTTGGAACCATTCCTGTGACACTAGTTATAGATTCCGACGATTCACGTCAGGTTTACTGTATCCCTTGGACCTTCTTATTGACGATGAAACACAGAAATTGCATCGGAATTAAATAGAAAAGGCACAATGCCGGCTTAAGTACATGTAGACTGACTCTTCTTGCTGACTATGTTTGGAACCATTCCTGTGACACTAGTTATACATTCCGATGCTTCACTTCAGGTTTTCTGTATCCCTCTGACATTCTTATTGACAATGAAACACAGATATTGCATCGGAATGAAATAGAAAAGGCACAATGCCGACTTAAGTACAAGAAGACTAACTCTCCTTGCTGACTAAGTTTTGAACCATTCCTGTGACACTAGTTATAGATTCCGATGCTTCACTTCAGGTTTACTGTATCCCTCTGACCTTCTTAATGACGATGAAACTTAGAAAAAAATGCATCGGAATTAAATTGAAAAGGCACAATGCCGACTGAAGTACAAGAAGACTGACTCTCCCTACTGTCTATGTTATGAACCATTCCTGTGACACTAGTTATAGATTCCGATGATTCACTCCAGGTTTACTGTATCCCTTGGACGTTCTTATTGACGATGAAACAGAGAAATTGCATCTGAAATAAACAGAAAAGGCACATGGCCGACTTAAGTGCAAGAAGACTGACACTTCGTACTGACTATGTTCTGAACCATTCCTGTGACTCTAGTTATAGATTCCGATGATTCACGTCAGGTTTACTGTATCCCTTGGACCTTCTTATTGACGATGAAACACAGAAATTGCATCGGAATTAAATAGAAAAGGCACAATGCCGGCTTAAGTACATGAAGACTGACTCTTCTTACTGACTATGTTTGGAACCATTCCTGTGACACTAGTTATAGATTCCGATGCTTCACTTCAGGTTTACTGTATCCCTCTGACATTCTTATTGACGATCAAACACAGATATTGCATCGAAATGGAATAGAAGAGGCACAATGTTGACTTAACTACAAGAAGACTGACTCTCCTTGCTGACTATGGTTTTAACCATTCCTGTGACACTAGTTATAGATTCCGATGCTTCACTTCAGGTTTACTGTATCCCTCTGACCTTCTTAATGACGATGAAACTTAGAAATTGCATCGGAATTAAATAGAAATGGCACAATGCCTACTTGAGTACAAGAAGACTGACTCTTCTTACTGTCTATGTTTTGAACCATTCCTGTTACACTAGTTATAGATCCCGATGCTTCACTCCAGGTTTACTGTATCCCATGGACCTTCTTATTGACGATGAAACACAGAAATTGCATCGGAATGAAATAGAAAATGCACAATGCCGATTTAAGTACAAGAAGTCTGACTCTTCTTACTGTCTATGTTTTCAACCATTCCTGTGACGCTAGTTACAGATTCCGATGCTTCACTTAAGGTTTACTGTATCCCTCTGACCTTTTTATTGACGATGAAACACAGAAATTGCATCGGAATTATATACAAAAGGCACAATGCCGACTTAAGCACAAGAAGACTGACTCTTCGTACTGACTATGTTTGGAACCATTCCTGTGACACTAGTTATTGATTCCGATGATTCACGTCAGGTTTACTGTATCCCTCTCACCTTTTTATTGACGATGAAACACAGAAAATGCATCGGAATTATATACAAAAGGCACAATGCCGACTTAAGCACAAGAAGACTGACTCTTCGTACTGACTATGTTTCGAACCATTCCTGTGACACTAGTTATAGATTCCGACGATTCACGTCAGGTTTACTGTATCCCTTGGACCTTCTTATTGACGATGAAACACAGAAATTGCATCGGAATTAAATAGAAAAGGCACAATGCCGGCTTAAGTACATGTAGACTGACTCTTCTTGCTGACTATGTTTGGAACCATTCCTGTGACACTAGTTATAGATTCCGATGCTTCACTTCAGGTTTTCTGTATCCCTCTGACATTCTTATTGACAATGAAACACAGATATTGCATCGGAATGAAATAGAAAAGGCACAATACCGACTTAAGTACAAGAAGACTAACTCTCCTTGCTGACTAAGTTTTGAACCATTCCTGTGACACTAGTTATAGGTTCCGATGCTTCACTTCAGGTTTACTGTATCCCTCTGACCTTCATAATGACGATGATACTTAGAAAAAAATGCATCGGAATTAAATTGAAAAGGCACAATGCCGACTTAAGTACAAGAAGACTGACACTTCGTACTGACTATGGTCTGAACCATTCCTGTGACACTAGTTATAGATTCCGATGATTCACGTCAGGTTTACTGTATCCCTTGGACCTTCTTATTGACGATGAAACACAGAAATTGCATCGGAATTAAATAGAAAAGGCACAATGCCGGCTTAAGTACATGAAGACTGACTCTTCTTACTGACTATGTTTGGAACCATTCCTGTGACACTAGTTATAGATTCCGATGCTTCACTTCAGGTTTACTGTATCCCTCTGACATTCTTATTGACGATCAAACACAGATATTGCATCGAAATGGAATAGAAGAGGCACAATGTTGACTTAACTACAAGAAGACTGACTCTCCTTGCTGACTATGGTTTTAACCATTCCTGTGACACTAGTTATAGATTCCGATGCTTCACTTCAGGTTTACTGTATCCCTCTGACCTTCTTAATGACGATGAAACTTAGAAATTGTATCGGAATTAAATAGAAATGGCACAATGCCGACTTGAGTACAAGAAGACTGACTCTTCTTACTGTCTATGTTTTGAACCATTCCGGTTACACTAGTTATAGATTCCGATGCTTCGCTCCAGGTTTACTGTATCCCATGGACCCTCTTATTGACGATGAAACACAGAAATTGCATCGGAATTAAATAGAAAAGGCACAATGCCGACTTAAGTACAAGAAGTCTGACTCTTCTTACTGTCTATGTTTTGAACCATTCCTGTGACGCTAGTTACAGATTCCGATGCTTCACTTAAGGTTTACTGTATCCCTCTGACCTTCTTATTGGCGCTGAAACACAGAAATTGCATCGGAATCAAATAGAAAAGGCACATTGTCGACTTAAGTACAAGAAGACTGACTCTTCCTACTGCCTATATTTGAACCATTCCTGTGACACTAGTTATAGATTCCGACGCTTCAATTTAGGTTTACTGTATCCCTCTGACCTTCTTATTGACCATAAAACACAGAAATTGCATCGGAATTTAATGCAAAAGGCACAATGCCGACTTATGTACAAGAAGACTGACTCTTCGTACTGACTATGTTTTGAATCATTCCTGTCACACTAGTTATAGAATCCGATGCTTCACTTCAGATTTACTGTATCCCTTGGACCTTATTATTGACGATGTAACACAGAAATTGCATCGGAATTAAATACAAAAGGCACAATGCCGACTTAAGAACAAGAAGACTGACCCTTCTTACTGTCTATGTTTGAACCGTTCCTGTGACACTAGTTATAGATTCCGATGCTTAACTTCAGGTTTACTGTATCCCTCTGACCTTTTTATTGACGATGAAACACAGAAATTCCACCGGAATTATATACAAAAGGCACAATGCCGACTTAAGCACAAGAAGACTGACTCTTCGTACTGACTATGTTTGGAACCATTCCTGTGACACTAGTTATAGATTCCGACGATTCACGTCAGGTTTACTGTATCCCTTGGACCTTCTTATTGACGATGAAACACAGAAATTGCATCGGAATTAAATAGAAAAGGCACAATGCCGGCTTAAGTACATGTAGACTGACTCTTCTTGCTGACTATGTTTGGAACCATTCCTGTGACACTAGTTATACATTCCGATGCTTCACTTCAGGTTTTCTGTATCCCTCTGACATTCTTATTGACAATGAAACACAGATATTGCATCGGAATGAAATAGAAAAGGCACAATGCCGACTTAAGTACAAGAAGACTAACTCTCCTTGCTGACTAAGTTTTGAACCATTCCTGTGACACTAGTTATAGATTCCGATGCTTCACTTCAGGTTTACTGTATCCCTCTGACCTTCTTAATGACGATGAAACTTAGAAAAAAATGCATCGGAATGAAATTGAAAAGGCACAATGCCGACTGAAGTACAAGAAGACTGACTCTCCCTACTGTCTATGTTATGAACCATTCCTGTGACACTAGTTATAGATTCCGATGCTTCACTCCAGGTTTACTGTATCCCTTGGACGTTCTTATTGACGATGAAACAGAGAAATTGCATCGGAAATAAACAGAAAAGGCACATGGCCGACTTAAGTGCAAGAAGACTGACACTTCGTACTGACTATGTTCTGAACCATTCCTGTGACTCTAGTTATAGATTCCGATGATTCACGTCAGGTTTACTGTATCCCTTGGACCTTCTTATTGACGATGAAACACAGAAATTGCATCGGAATTAAATAGAAAAGGCACAATGCCGGCTTAAGTACATGAAGACTGACTCTTCTTACTGACTATGTTTGGAACCATTCCTGTGACACTAGTTATAGATTCCGATGCTTCACTTCAGGTTTACTGTATCCCTCTGACATTCTTATTGACGATGAAACACAGATATTGCATCGAAATGGAATAGAAGAGGCACAATGTTGACTTAACTACAAGAAGACTGACTCTCCTTGCTGACTATGGTTTTAACCATTCCTGTGACACTAGTTATAGATTCCGATGCTTCACTTCAGGTTTACTGTATCCCTCTGACCTTCTTAATGACGATGAAACTTAGAAATTGCATCGGAATTAAATAGAAATGGCACAATGCCGACTTGAGTACAAGAAGACTGACTCTTCTTACTGTCTATGTTTTGAACCATTCCTGTTACACTAGTTATAGATTCCGATGCTTCACTCCAGGTTTACTGTATCCCATGGACCTTCTTATTGACGATGAAACACAGAAATTGCATCGGAATGAAATAGAAAATGCACAATGCCGATTTAAGTACAAGAAGTCTGACTCTTCTTACTGTCTATGTTTTCAATCATTCCTGTGACGCTAGTTACAGATTCCGATGCTTCACTTAAGGTTTACTGTATCCCTCTGACCTTTTTATTGACGATGAAACACAGAAATTGCATCGGAATTATATACAAAAGGCACAATGCCGACTTAAGCACAAGAAGACTGACTCTTCGTACTGACTATGTTTGGAACCATTCCTGTGACACTAGTTATAGATTCCGATGATTCACGTCAGGTTTACTGTATCCCTCTCACCTTTTTATTGACGATGAAACACAGAAAATGCATCGGAATTATATACAAAAGGCACAATGCCGACTTAAGCACAAGAAGACTGACTCTTCGTACTGACTATGTTTCGAACCATTCCTGTGACACTAGTTATAGATTCCGACGATTCACGTCAGGTTTACTGTATCCCTTGGACCTTCTTATTGACGATGAAACACAGAAATTGCATCGGAATTAAATAGAAAAGGCACAATGCCGACTTAAGTACATATAGACTGACTCTTCTTGCTGACTATGTTTGGAACCATTCCTGTGACACTAGTTATAGGTTCCGATGCTTCACTTCAGGTTTTCTGTATCCCTCTGACATTCTTATTGACAATGAAACACAGATATTGCATCGGAATGAAATAGAAAAGGCACAATACCGACTTAAGTACAAGAAGACTAACTCTCCTTGCTGGCTAAGTTTTGAACCATTCCTGTGACACTAGTTATAGATTCCGATGCTTCACTTCAGGTTTACTGTATCCCTCTGACCTTCATAATGACGATGATACTTAGAAAAAAATGCATCGGAATTAAATTGAAAAGGCACAATGCCGACTTAAGTACAAGAAGACTGACACTTCGTACTGACTATGTTCTGAACCATTCCTGTGACACTAGTTATAGATTCCGATGATTCACGTCAGGTTTACTGTATCCCTTGGACCTTCTTATTGACGATGAAACACAGAAATTGCATCGGAATTAAATAGAAAAGGCACAATGCCGGCTTAAGTACATGAAGACTGACTCTTCTTACTGACTATGTTTGGAACCATTCCTGTGACACTAGTTATAGATTCCGATGCTTCACTTCAGGTTTACTGTATCCCTCTGACATTCTTATTGACGATCAAACACAGATATTGCATCGAAATGGAATAGAAGAGGCACAATGTTGACTTAACTACAAGAAGACTGACTCTCCTTGCTGACTATGGTTTTAACCATTCCTGTGACACTAGTTATAGATTCCGATGCTTCACTTCAGGTTTACTGTATCCCTCTGACCTTCTTAATGACGATGAAACTTAGAAATTGTATCGGAATTAAATAGAAATGGCACAATGCCGACTTGAGTACAAGAAGACTGACTCTTCTTACTGTCTATGTTTTGAACCATTCCGGTTACACTAGTTATAGATTCCGATGCTTCGCTCCAGGTTTACTGTATCCCATGGACCTTCTTATTGACGATGAAACACAGAAATTGCATCGGAATGAAATAGAAAATGCACAATGCCGATTTAAGTACAAGAAGTCTGACGCTTCTTACTGTCTATGTTTTCAACCATTCCTGTGACGCTAGTTACAGATTCCGATGCTTCACTTAAGGTTTACTGTATCCCTCTGACCTTCTTATTGGCGCTGAAACACAGAAATTGCATCGGAATCAAATAGAAAAGGCACAATGTCGACTTAAGTACAATAAGACTTACTCTTCCTACTGCCTATATTTGAACCATTCCTTTGACACTAGTTATAGATTCCGACGCTTCAATTCAGGTTTACTGTATCCCTCTGACCTTCTTATTGACCATATAACACAGAAATTGCATCGGAATTAAATGCAAAAGGCACAATGCCGACTTATGTACAAGAAGACTGACTCTTCGTACTGACTATGTTTTGAATCATTCCTGTGACACTAGTTATAGAATCCGATGCTTCACTTCAGATTTACTGTATCCGTTGGACCTTATTATTGACGATGTAACACAGAAATTGCATCGGAATTAAATACAAAAGGCACAATGCCGACTTAAGAACAAGAAGACTGACCCTTCTTACTGTCTATGTTTGAACCGTTCCTGTGACACTAGTTATAGATTCCGATGCTTAACTTCAGGTTTACTGTATCCCTCTGACCGTTTTATTGACGATGAAACACAGAAATTGCATCGGAATTATATACAAAAGGCACAATGCCGACTTAAGCACAAGAAGACTGACTCTTCGTACTGACTATGTTTCGAACCATTCCTGTGACACTAGTTATAGATTCCGATGATTCACGTCAGGTTTACTGTATCCCTTGGACCTTCTTATTGACGATGAAACACAGAAATTGCATCGGAATTAAATAGAAAAAGCACACTGCCGGCTTAAGTACATGTAGACTGACTCTTCTTGCTGACTATGTTTGGAACCATACCTGTGACACTAGTTATAGATTCCGATGCTTCACTTCAGGTTTACTGTATCCCTCTGACATTCTTATTGACGATCAAACACAGATATTGCATCGAAATGGAATATAAGAGGCACAATGTTGACTTAACTACAAGAAGACTGACTCCCCTTGCTGACTATGGTTTTAACCATTCCGGTGACACTAGTTATAGAATCCGATGCTTCACTTCAGATTTACTGTATCCCTTGGACCTTATTATTGACGATGTAACACAGAAATTGCATCGGAATTAAATACAAAAGGCACAATGCCGACTTAAGAACAAGAAGACTGACCCTTCTTACTGTCTATGTTTGAACCATTCCTGTGAAACTAGTTATAGATACCGATGCTTCACTTCAGGTTTACTGTATCCCTCTGACCATCTTATTGACGATGGAACACAGAAATTGCATCGGAATTAAATTGAAAAGGAACAATGCCGACTTAAATACAAGAAGACTGACTCTTTGTACTGACTATGTTTGAATCATTACTGTGACACTATTTATAGAATCCGATGCTTCACTTCAGATTTACTGTATCCCTTGGACGTTATTATTGACGATGTAACACAGAAATTGCATCGGAATTAAATACAAAAGGCACAATGATGACTTAAGAACAAGAAGACTGACCCTTCTTACTGTCTATGTTTGAACCGTTCCTGTGACACTAGTTATGGATTCCGATGCTTCACTTCAGGTTTACTGTATCCCTCTGACCTTTTTATTGACGATGAAACACAGAAATAGCATCGGAATAATATACAAAAGGCACAATGCCGACTTAAGCACAAGAAGACTGACTCTTCGTACTGACTATGTTTCGAACCATTCCTGGGACACTAGTTATAGATTCCGATGATTCACGTCAGGTTTACTGTATCCCTTGGACCTTCTTATTGACGATGAAACACAGAAATTGCATTGGAATTAAATAGAAAAGGCACAATGCCGGCTTAAGTACATGTAGACGGACGCTTCTTGCTGACTATGTTTGGAACCATTCCTGTGACACTAGTTATAGATTCCGATGCTTCACTTCAGGTATTCTGTTTCCCTCTGACCTTCGTATTGACAATGAAACACAGATATTGCATCGGAATGAAATAGAAAAGGCACAATGCCGACTTAAGTACAAGAAGACTAACTCTCCTTGCTGACTATGTTTTGAACCATTCCTGTGAGACTAGTTATACATTCCGATGATTCACGTCAGGTTTACTGTATCCCTCTGACCTTCGTATTGACAATCAAACACAGATAATGCATCGGAATGGAATGGAAAAGGCACAATGTTGACTTAAGTACAAGAAGACTGACTCTCCTTGCTGACAATGTTTTGAACCATTCCTGTGACACTAGTTATAGATTCCGATGCTTCACTTCAGTTTTACTGTATCCCTCTGACCTGCGTAATGACGATGAAACTTAGAAAAAATGCATCGGAATTAAATTGAAAAGGCACAATGCCGACTTAAGTACAAGAAGACTGACTCTTCCTACTGTCTATGTTATGAACCATTCCTGTGACACTAGTTATAGATTCCGATGCTTCACTCCAGGTTTACTGTATCCCTTGGACGTTCTTATTGACGATGAAACAGAGGAATTGCATCGGAAATAAATAGAAAAGGCACATTGCCGACTTAAGTGCAAGAAGACTGACTCTTCTTTTTGACTATGTTTGGAACCATTCCTGTGACACTAGTTATAGATTCCGATGCTTCACGTCAGGTTTACTGTATCTCTCTGAGTTTCTTATTGACGATGAAACACAGATATTGCATCGTAATTAAATAGAAATGGCACAATGCCGACTTAAGTACAAGAAGACTGACTCTTCTTACTGTCTATGTTTTGAACCATTCCTGTTACACTAGTTAAAGATTCTGATGCTTGACTCCAGGTTTACTGTATCCTATGCACCTTCTTATTGACGATGAAACACAGAAATTGCATCGGAATTAAATAGAAAAGGCACAATGCCGACTTAAGTACAAGAAGACTGACTCTTCTTACTGTCTATGTTTTGAACCATTCCTGTGGTGCTAGTTACAGATTCCGATGCTTCACTTAAGGTTTACTGTATCCCTCTGACCTTCTTATTGCCGCTGAAACACAGAAATTGCATCGGAATCAAATAGAAAAGGCACAATGCCGACTTAAGTACAAGAAGACTGACTCTTCGTACTGACTATGTTTTGAACCATTCCTGTGACACTAGTTATAGATTCCGATGATTCACGTCAGGTTTACTGTATCCCTTGGACCTTCTTATTGACGATGAAACACAGCAATTGCATCGGCATTAAATAGAAAAGGCACAATGCCGGCTTAAGTACATGAGGACTGACTCTTCTTACTGACTATGTTTGGAACCATTCCTGTGACACTAGTTATAGATTCCGATGCTTCACTTCAGGTTTACTGTATCCCTCTGACATTCTTATTGACGATCAAACACAGATATTGCATCGGAATGGAATAGAAAAGGCACAATGTTGACTTAACTACAAGAAGACTGACTCTCCTTGCTGACTATGTTTTGAACCATTCCTGTGACACTAGTTATAGATTCCGATGCTTCACTTCAGGTTTACTGTATCCCTCTGACCTTCTTAATGACGATGAAACTTAGAAATTGCATCGGCATTAAATAGAAATGGCACAAGGCCGACTTAAGTACAAGAAGACTGACTCTTCTTACTGTCTATGTTTTGAACCATTTCTGTTACATTAGTTATAGATTCCGATGCTTCACTCCAGGTTTACTGTATCTCATGGACCTTCTTATTGACGATGAAACACAGAAATTGCAGCGGAATTAAATAGAAAAGGCACAATGCCGGCTTAAGTACATGTAGACTGACTCTTCCTGCTGACTATGTTTGGAACCATTCCTGTGACACTAGTTATAGATTCCGATGCTTCACTTCAGGTTTTCTGTATCCCTCTGACCTTCTTATTGACGATGCAACACAGATATTGCATCGGAATGAAATAGAAAAGGCACAATGCTGACTTAAGCACAAGAAGACTGACTCTCCTTGCTGACTATGTTTTGAACCATTCCTGTGACACTAGTTATAGATTCCGATGCTTCACTTCAGGTTTACTGTATCCCTCTGACCTTCTTGTTGACGATGAAACACAGAAATTGCATCGGAATTAAATACAAAAGGCACAATGCCGACTTAAGTACATGAAGACTGACTCTTCCTACTGTGTATGTTTTGAACCATTCCTGTGACACTAGTTATAGATTCCGATGATTCACGTCTGGTTTACTTTATCCCTTTGACCTTCTTATTGACGATGAAACACAGAAATTGCGTCGGAATTAAATAGAAAAGGCACAATGCCGACTTAAGTACATGAAGACTGACTCTTCTTACTGACTATGTTAGGAACCATTCCTGTGACACTAGTTATGGATTCCGATGCTTCACTTCAGGTTTACTGTATCCCTCCGACCTTCTTATTGTCGATGAAACACTGATATTGCATCGGAATGAAATAGAAAAGGCACAATGCTGACTTAAGTGCAACAAACTGACTCTTCTTGCTGACTATGTTTGAACCATTCCTGTGACACTAGTTATAGATTCCGATGCTTCACTTCAGGTTTACTGTATCCCTCTGATCTTGTTATTGACGATGAAACACAGAAATTGCATCGGAATTAGATACAAAAGGCACAATGCCGACTTAAGTACAAGAAGACTGACTCTTCGTACTGACTATGTTTTGAAGTATTCCTGTGACACTAGTTATAGATTCCGACGCTTCACTTCAGGTTTACTGTATCCCTTGGACCTTCTTATTGACAATGAAACACAGAAATTGAATCGGAATTAAATACAAAAGGCACAATGCCGACTTAAGTACAAGAAGACTGACTCTGCTTACTGACTATGATTTGAACCATTCCTGTGACACTAGTTATAGATTCCGATGCTTCACTTCAGATTAACTGTATCCCTCTGACCTACTTATTGACGATGAAACACAGAAATTGCATCGGAAACAAATACAAAAGGCACGATGCCGACTTAAGTACATGTAGAATGAATCTTCCTACTGTCTATGCTTTGAACCATTCCTGTGACACTTGTTATAGATTCCGATGCTTCATTTCAGGTTTACTGTAACCCTTGGATCTTCTTATTGACGATTAAACACAGATAGTGCATCGGAGTTAAATACAAAAGGCACAATGCCGACTTAAGTACAAGAAGACTGACTCTTCTTACTGACTGTTTTGAACCATTCCTGTGACACTAGTTAGAGATTCCGATGCTTCACTTCAGGTTTGCTGTATCCCTCTGACCTTCTTATCGACGATGAAACTCAGAAATTGCATCGGAATTAAATACAAAAATCACAATGCCGACTTAAGTACAAGAAGACTGATTCTTCTTTTTGTCTATGTTTTGAACCATTCCTGTGACTCTAGTTATAGATTCCGATGCTTTACTTCAGGTTTACTGTATCCCATGGACCTTCTTATTGACGATGAAACCCAGAAATCGCATCGGAATTAAATAGAAAAAGCACAATGCCGGCTTAAGTACATGTAGACTGACTCTTTTTACTGACTATGTTTGGAACCATTCCTGTGAAACTAGTTATAGATTCCGATGCTTCACTTCAGGTTTTCTGTATCCCTCTGACATTCGTATTGACAATGAAACACTGATATTGCATCGGAATGAAATAGAAAAGGCACAATGCCGACTTAAGTACAAGAAGACTAACTCTCCTAGCTGACTAAGTTTTGAACCATTCCTGTGACACTAGTTATAGATTCCGACGCTTCACTTCAGGTTTTCTGTATCCCTCTGACCTTCTTATTGACCATAAAATACAGAAATGGCATCGGAATTAAATGCAAAAGGCACAATGCCGACTTAAATACAAGAAGACTGACTCTTTGTACTGACTATGTTTTGAATCATTACTGTGACACTATTTATAGAATCCGATGCTTCACTTCAGATTTACTGTATCCCTTGGACCATATTATTGACGATGTAACACAGAAATTGCATCGGAATTAAATACAAAAGGCACAATGATGACTTAAGAACAAGAAGACTGACCCTTCTTACTGTCTATGTTTGAACCGTTCCTGTGACACTAGTTATGGATTCCGATGCTTCACTTCAGGTTTACTGTATCCCTCTGACCTTTTTATTGACGATGAAACACAGAAATTGCATCGAAATAATATACAAAAGGCACAATGCCGACTTAAGCACAAGAAGACTGACTCTTCGTACTGACTATGTTTCGAACCATTCCTGTGACACTAGTAATAGATTCCGATGATTCACGTCAGGTTTACTGTATCCCTTGCACCTTCTTATTGACGATGAAACACAGAAATTGCATCGGAATTAAATAGAAAAGGCACAATGCCGACTTAAGTACAAGAAGACTAACTCTCCTTGCTGACTATGTTCTGAACCATTCCTGTGAGACTAGTAATAGATTCCGATGATTCACGTCAGGTTTACTGTATCCCTCTGACCTTCGTATTGACAATCAAACACAAATATTGCATCGGAATGGAATAGAAAAGGCACAATGTTGACTTAAGTACAAGAAGACTGACTCTCCTTGCTGACTATGTTTTGAACCATTCCTGTGACACTAGTTATAGATTCCGATGCTTCACTTCAGGTTTACTGTATCCCTCTGACCTTTTTATTGACGATGAAACACAGAGATTGCATCGGAATTATATACAATAGCACAATGCCGACTTAAGCACAAGACGACTGACACTTCGTACTGACTATGTTTTGAACCATTCCTGTGACACTAGTTATAGATTCCGATGATTCACGTCAGGTTTACTGTATCCCTTGAACCTTCTTATTGACGATGAAACACAGAAATTGCATCGGAATTAAATAGAAAAGGCACAATGCCGGCTTAAGTACATGAGGACTGACTCTTCTTACTGACTATGTTTGGAACCATTCCCGTGACACTAGTTATAGATTCCGATGCTTCACTTCAGGTTTACTGTATCCCTCTGACATTCTTATTGACGATCAAACACAGATATTGCATCGGAATGGAATAGAAAAGGCACAATGTTGACTTAACTACAAGAAGACTGACTCTCCTTGCTGACTATGTTTTGAACCATTCCTGTTACACTAGTTATAGATTACGATGCTCCACTCCAGGTTTACTGTATCTCATGGACCTTCTTATTGACGATGAAACACAGAAATCGCATCCGAATTAAATAGAAAAAGCACAATGCCGGCTTAAGTACATGTAGACTGACTCTTCTTGCTGACTATGTTTGGAACCATTCCTGTGACACTAGTTATAGATTCCGATGCTTCACTTCAGGTTTTCTGTATCCCTCTGACATTCGTATTGACAATAAAACACTGATATTGCATCGGAAAGAAATAGAAACGGCACAATGCCGACTTAACTACAAGAAGACTAACTCTCCTAGTTGACTAAGTTTTGAACCATTCCTGTGACACTAGTTATAGATACCGATGCTTCACTTCAGGTTTACTGTATCCCTCTGACCATCTTATTGACGATGGAACACAGAAATTGCATCGGAATTAAATTGAAAAGGAACAATGCCGACTGAAGTACAAGAAGACTGACTCTTCCTACTGCCTATATTTGAACCAATCCTGTGACACTAGTTATAGATTCCGACGCTTCACTTCAGGTTTACTGTATCCCTCTGACCTTCTTATTGACCATAAAACACAGAAATGGCATCGGAATCAAATGCAAAAGGCACAATGCCGACTTAAATACAAGAAGACTGACTCTTTGTACTGACTATGTTTTGAATCATTACTGTGACACTATTTATAGGATCCGATGCTTCACTTCAGATTTACTGTATCCCTTGGACCTTATTATTGACGATGTAACACAGAAATTGCATCGGAATTAAATACAAAAGGCACAATGATGACTTAAGAACAAGAAGAGTGACCCTTCTTACTGTCTATGTTTGAACCGTTCCTGTGACACTAGTTATGGATTCCGATGCTTCACTTCAGGTTTACTGTATCCCTCTGACCTTTTTATTGACGATGAAACACAGAAATTGCATCGAAATAATATACAAAAGGCACAATGCCGACTTAAGCACAAGAAGACTGACTCTTCGTACTGACTATGTTTCGAACCATTCCTGTGACACTAGTAATAGATTCCGATGATTCACGTCAGGTTTACTGTATCCCTTGGACCTTCTTATTGACGATGAAACACAGAAATTGCATCGGAATTAAATAGAAAAGGCACAATGCCGACTTAAGTACAAGAAGACTAACTCTCCTTGCTGACTATGTTCTGAACCATTCCTGTGAGACTAGTTATAGATTCCGATGATTCACGTCAGGTTTACTGTATCCCTCTGACCTTCGTATTGACAATCAAACACAGATATAGCATCGGAATGGAATAGAAAAGGCACAATGTTGACTTAAGTACAAGAAGACTGACTCTCCTTGCTGACTATGTTTTGAACCATTCCTGTGACACTAGTTATAGATTCCGATGCTTCACTTCAGGTTTACTGTATCCCTCTGACCTTCTTAATGACGATGAAACTTAGAAAAAATGCATCGGAATTAAATTGAAAAGGCACAATGCCGACTTAAGTACAAGAAGACTGACTCTTCCTACTGTCTATGTTATGAACTATTCCTGTGACACTAGTTATAGATTCCGATGCTTCATTCCAGGTTTACTGTATCCCTTGGACGTTCTTATTGACGATGAAACAGAGGAATTGCATCGGAAATAAATAGAAAAGGCACATTGCCGACTTAAGTGCAAGAAGACTGACTCTTCTTTTTGACTATGTTTGGAACCATTCCTGTGACACTAGTTATAGATTCCGATGCTTCACTTCAGGTTTACTGTATCCCTCTGAGTTTCTTATTGACGATGAAACACAGATATTGCATCGTAAATAAATAGAAATGGCACAATGCCGACTTAAGTACAAGAAGACTGACTCTTCCTACTGCCTATATTTGAACCATTCCTGTGACACTAGTTATAGATTCCGACGCTTCACTTCAGGTTTACTGTATCCCTCTGACCTTCTTATTGACCATAACACACAGAAATTGCATCGGAATTAAATGCAAAAGGCACAATGCCGACTTAAGTACAAGAAGACTGACTCTTCGTACTGACTATGTTTTGACTCATTCCTGTGACACTAGTTATAGAATCCGATGCTTCACTTCAGATTTACTGTATCCCTTGGACCATATTATTGACGATGTAACACAGAAATTGCGTGGGAATTAAATACAAAAGGCACAATGCCGACATAAGAACAAGAAGACTGACCCTTCTCACTGTCTATGTTTGAACCGTTCCTGTGACACTAGTTATGGATTCCGATGCTTCACTTCAGGTTTACTGTATCCCTCTGACCTTTTTATTGACGATGAAACACAGAGATTGCATCGGAATTATATACAATAGCACAATGCCGACTTAAGCACAAGAAGACTGACACTTCGTACTGACTATGTTTTGAACCATTCCTGTGACACTAGTTATAGATTCCGATGCTTCACTTCAGGTTTACTGTATCCCTCTGACCTTCTTAATGACGATGAAACTTAGAAATTGCATCGGAATTAAATAGAAATGGCACAAGGCCGACTTAAGTACAAGAAGACTGACTCTTCTTACTGTCTATGTTTTGA